>NC_051176.1:336738005-336890384 GCF_013339695.2 Rhipicephalus sanguineus
AAAAAATACTTAAAGAAAAAATAAATATGTAAATAAATATATATATAATACATAAATATATAAATACTTAAAGAAATAAAAATGCATATTAAATAAATAAAAGAACGTAAATAAGGAATTGAATAGAAATAAATAGTATATCTAAATTAAGACGTCAATAAAGATAGAAATAAATACAGAAATTAAACGCGTAAATAAATAAATAAAGACAAAATATTAAGTTAGCTTAAATAAATAAACAATCAAGAAAGAAAGACGTAAATAAGAAATAATATATAAAGAAAGAATATAGAAGACAGAAAGAAAGACGTAAAGAAAAGAAAGAAAGAAAGAGAGAAAGACGAAAGAAATAAGAAAGATAGAAATAAAGTAAAAACTTAATAAATAAAGAAATATATAAATAGAATAGATAGAGCAATTAAACTGAAATAAATATATAAAATAAATGACATAAATAAATTCTTAAATAAATAATAATTAAATATATAATACTTAATCATAAATAAGAAAAGAAATAAATACTTACATAAATAAAGCAATAGTTAAAAAAAGAGATATATAATACATAAATAAATAGCTTAATAAATAATAGATAAATAACTTAAATATAAATAAATATATAAATAATAAAAAACTTAAATCATAACCGAACTATATAAATAATATAGATATAAAGTAAACTTCACTAAATATATAAATAAAAACATAAAGAATTCTGAAATAAATAAAGAAATAAATATATAGACTTAATAAATAAATACTTCAATAAATAAATCAATATTATAAAGAAAATCTATATATAAATCATAAATAAATACTTAAATAAATAAATAAATATATAAATAAGATAAAAACTTAAATAACTAAATAAATATTAATAATATATATAGAAATTAAACTGAAATAAATATATAAATAAAGACAGAAAGAAAATGCGTAAATAAATAAATAAAAATAAATATTATAATACTTAAAGAATAAATAAATACTTAAATAAATAAAGAAATATTTAAATAAATAGATATATAAAATACAAAATAAATACTTAAATAATAAATAAATATTAAAGAAATAAATACGTAAAGAAAGAATAAATAAGGATATAGAAGAATAAATACTTAAATAAATAAATAAATAGAGAATACGTAAAAAAAGTAAAGAAAGACAGAAAGAAATACTAAAAAAGAAAGAAATAAACAAGTAAATAAATAAATTATACTTAAAAAACTAAAACTAAGATAAAATAATACTTACGTAAATAAATAATTAATAAATATAATAAATAAAGAAATAAATACTTAAATAAATAAAGAAAAGGAAAAGAGAAGGAGAAAGAAAGAAAGAAAGACGGAAAGAAAGAAAGAAAGAAAGAAAGAAAGAAAGAAAGAAAGAAAGAAAGAAAGAAAGAATGGAGAAGTTGCGATGAACGAAAAAAAAAATTCAAGGCAGCTTCGCACTAGTGGTGCCGAGCCTCAAAGAGGGGCGTAGCTGTGCGGCGCTCTTTGTATCTCTTTCATCTCTTTATTCCTTTTTCCCTCTTCACTCTGTTTTTTGTCTTTTTTGTCTCTGTTTATTTCTATTCCTTTCTTTCTCTCTCTCTCTATCTATTTCTTCCTGTTTCTCGCTCCTCCTATTTTTCTTTCTCTTTGTTCCCTTTCTTTTTTTTTCTCTAACTCTATTTCTCGCTTTCCCTTTCTTTTTATTTCTTTCTCGTGCTGTCTATTTCTTCCTCTCTGTTTCTTTGATTCTCTCTCTTTCTGTCTTTCTTCCTCTTTCTGTATTCCTTTCCTTTCTTTCTTTCTTTCTGTCTTTCTTTCTTTCTTTCTTTCTTTCTTTCTTTCTTTCTTTCTATGCCATGTCGTACTCTCTCCCCTCATCCTTTCTCTCCTCCTCACGCTCACTTTCCTTTCCCATCCCCTTGCTATACGAGGCTATGTTATGCTCTGCTAGCGTGCCTGGATAGCCGGGTGGTTACGACGCTCGCCTTCGGATCGTGGGTACGCGGGTTCAAATTCCGCCTCGGCCAGAAATACGTCTCGCCAAGAATTTCTCTTTCTCTTTCTTTATATCTCTGTCTCTCTTGGTATCTTTCCTTCTCTTTCTGTGTACTCGTTCGCTCGTCCATCGTAGTTATTGCATCCCACGCCAGACAAATCGGCGCACGTGTTCTGGGTGCGAGGCAGAAGATGAAGAAGAGGACAAAGAGGAAGGAGAGCATGAAGATAGCGCGCGCCGCTTCATGATGATGATAATTATCTGCCGACGACTAACGGCATAACGAAAAGCTTAACAGCTCTGTTGTAAAACAAGACGGAAGCAAGTGGCACGCGCATAGTTTGTGGGTCATGCCGATGACAAAAGAAAGCCCACCCGACGCGCCAATGAAACAAGACGTTCTTGCCTACGTTTACTGCTCATTAAGCCGTACTCTCCTCTCGGCGCGCGAGAAATAGGAGCAGAGAAGGAGCGAGAAAGACCAACTTTTTTTTTTGTCTTTTAAAGCGCCAAGTGCCGAGGCGCGGCGCGGGAATCACGCATTCCGGAAAGGTGAGCGCAAAGGCGCCGACAAGGCAACGCCGGAGCGCAGAGTTTCTCTTCCGGCGGCCGCGTGCTCTGCAAGCATTGTTTTCTCTTCTTTCTTTGCCTTCGTTCGTTCCTTCGTCGTTTCGTTCTTTTTCTTCGTCTGGCCCTCTCGCTTGCACGCTTCCCTCCCTTCCGTTTCCTTGCACTGTCGTCAGGGGGGATCACGTAACAGCGGCTGCGGGGCACAACACGCGAGACTGGGACAAGCAAATCGCATCAGGAAGGCGATGTAAGCGGCTGCGCGCACAGCTAGAACCGAGGAAACGAAAGCATCGAGCTAAACGAGGTAACTCGTACCTATAAAAAGTGCGCCCTGTGAGGGGCGCGGCGGCGTTGGAGGCGCGGAGGACAAGACTCTCCCCCCCCCCCCCCCCGTTCCTTTTCCTTTTTTCGTTTTTGTCTTATTCAGCCCTCTTCTTCGTCCTCTCTATTCCTATGTCCGACCATCTTAGTGCCTATACTCAATGCGCGTCACGAGAAGCATTCGAGATAGCACGGCGTGAAGAGAGACCCCGCAAGGCGGAGGAGGAGAATGGCGATACAGAGGGGACCGCTATGGGGAGGATGGGAGAAATAAAACGAACGAGAGAGGGAGAGAGGCAGCAAGGCCCAGAGACATTTTTGCCGCATGCAAAGGAGCAGCCCGCATGGCCGGACAGCCGCATGGTATGACTCGCCCGCGCCGCCGGCGTCACCACTGGCTGGCTCCTTGCTTGCCCAGTGCATCGCTCACCCCTGTGCTGCGAACAAGATGCACTTCCGGCAACGCATTTTATCGTGCGCGTTTCTTGCGTGCACTCCGTGCGTCACCCGTTAGCAACAGTTTTTGTTCTTTGTCTTTTCTTTATCCTTCTCTCTGGCTTCGACTCGAGCAGTGCGAGGGACTATTTTGGCTCTCGTAACCGACGGTGGATCGGCCACTGCAAAGCACTCCGTTGGTTGTGCGGGCTGCACGTGACCTGCGAAGCGATCGCGCGAGTTTCTCGGCTGAGGTGGCTAACTGCCGCGCGGTGTGGAATTCTGTGAGGACTTCTCATACCCATCCGCTAGCAAGTCGACTTACGCACGTATACGGTGCCGTCTGCACG
Organism: Rhipicephalus sanguineus; assembly: GCF_013339695.2. NCBI lineage: Eukaryota > Metazoa > Arthropoda > Arachnida > Ixodida > Ixodidae > Rhipicephalus > Rhipicephalus sanguineus. Next base: position 336,741,677 of record NC_051176.1, read on the forward strand.
CCGCGTACGGCAGGAGAGTAGGGCAAATCTTCAAGGATATCCGAGATCAGGCACCCCATCCAACGGGGCCTTATGCAATCTTAAATACTGGATAGCGCAAATTCGACGCAGGTCAAAGAAAGAACACAGATGTACAAGAGAATTAAGCGCTGCTCGCAACTACCTCTGTCCAGTGCATCTGTGTCGTTTGTTTGTGATATCCATCTGTGTCCTTTCTTTATGAATTTGCGATATCCAGCATTTAAGATCACGATCGAACCAACTAGCCCAGCAACGAATTTTGTTTGAGCTTATACGAAACTGCAGCGAGCATTTTGCGGACCGACCGGTGGACACGCTGGAGATCGCGTGCTTGCAGGTGCCACATGCGTCGTGTGTTTCTGAGCGACTCGTTTCGGCCACTTCTGGAAGGTTACAGTACTTTCCAGGTGAGGTGTCATCGCTTGGGGCCTCTAAATAATAATTTCTGGGGTTTTGCGTGTCACAACCACGGTATGATAACGCAAGAGCGGACGGCTCCGGATAATGTCGACCACCTGGGAGTTCTTTAGCGTAAACTCACATCTCCCACACGGGAATCTAGCACTTGGCCCTTATCTAAATGCGACCGCTGCGGGCGGGATCGAACCCACATCTTTCGGGTCAGCAACCGAGCACGTCAACCACTTTGCCACCGCGGCGGCGTGGTGCCTCTAAAGGAACTCGCAGGTCGATGCTGTATTCCCTGCATTCGTTTTTGTAAATTACTACATCGGTAATGCATGCACAGAATTGTTCGCTTGGTAAACGTATTTAGAGACGCAGCGACGTCCATTCCAGAGCAAGTTTCAGTCGAGAAATCCTGCAAGTGACTGGCGTGCGTGGTTCGTTGCAGACCTATAGAGACGTACATCGCACTCTCATCGCTGTTCAGAGGGTTTATATTCAGTGTGTCAGAATACGTGGCGAAACGTCGCTTGTTCTTATAATATTTAATATGGTTGAATGCGGTAGATTCACTGGACTTTTTGACTGGATTCACTGGATTTTTTTGCGCATTATTTCCAGTTACATTTGTTCTGGTTCGACAAACCTCATGTCTGAAACCTCTTTGTCTATTGCATATTCGCACCTGAAGTGTGTAATCATGCAACGTTTTGCGTGTGATCGCAAATTATAATTAGCGTTTGCATTGAACTGTGTCAGCTTGTCTCGAACCTACTCTGGATCATAAGTATAATCATATAAAGAACTAACAAAACAGGCGTAATATAACTGAAAGGTGTTCACCGGAAGCATGGAGGCAACGGCCGCATATGTAAGAAAGCAACCATATATATTTCAAGCGTCAGCAGCAGTTATGCATAGAGCCGTAACCAAGGCATACACTATTTACGCCTTGTTAGCGCCAGTTCATCAACGTGCACCAAAAGCTGCAGCTGGGGCACTCGTCCTATATTGGCGTCAGATAAAACACGAGCAGCAGAGCGCGCGTCCGCAGCATAGCTGACGCATATCTGAAGCTTTATTTTCTGATAAGCAACAACAACAACAACAACATCAACAAAAACTGATTAAAGTCGATGAAGATCAAAGTAAACAGAATCAAAACTTTCGTATTAGGGGGAGCGCCCCGCCACGGTGGTCTAGTGGTTATGGCGCTCGACTGCTGACCCGAAGGTCGCGGGATCGAATCCCGGCCCCGGCGGCTGCATTTTCGATGGAGGCGAAAATGTTTGAGGCCCGTTTACTTAGATTTAGGTGCACGTTAAAGAACCCCAGGTGGTCGAAATTTCCAGAGCCCTCCACTACGGCGTCTCCCATAATCATATGGTTGTTTTGGGACGTTAAACCCCAGATATTATTAGTATTAGGGGGAGCGTGCTCTCATCTTGCGGGCGAGCAGGTTTTGCTGACGGGGAGAAACTGCTGCAGGGCACGACATTCGCGAGAATATCCGAACTATCACCTATAGAGCTTGAGAGAATAGCCGCTAGTTAAAAAAGTCAGAGCTTCACCACAAGGGCGAAGCAATGAATGCGATAGCAACAAATTGTAGTGTTATACGAAGTGAGGCTGGCAGCTGACTGTTTTGTATCCGATATCGCGTAACTACAGAACGCTGGTGTAAGACAATACGGCCGCTCCAGGGAGAGATGCTCTCCGGGTAATCACTTCGCGTTGAGAGCGCAGCACGTAGAAGGGTATACGACCCGCCCGCTGTGATGGCTGTCGAGATAGCGCGCGCGCCAGCGATCGCGACCGCGCCCTTAGATTCAAAGTTGCTGCTCACGCGACCCCCCCCCCCCCTCGCGTCTTTTCAGGCTCGTTAAAGACGGGCAGGCCTCCCGAGCGGGGTGATGTCATCGCATGCACCCTTCGAGCTACGGAAACGGGCCGGCTCGTTTAATCTCTGCTCCGGCCACGTTCGTCGCCCCGCCCGCGCGCTTTTACCCCCGGTAGTACATACGATATGCGGGGGGATCTTATCAATTTGGACTTCATACAGGAGGGACATGACGGCGACGGCAAAAACCCGTCGAGGCTGTTCATATAATTGCTATCGCAATAAAAGGTTTTTAGGCTGCAGTAGGTTTTGCGACCTGGTTACGTACTGAACAAGAAAGGTCATGCTTTAACAGATCATAAGCTTGCATTTGCCACGTATACTGATACTTTTGTCGCCAGGAGTACGCGCTTCTCCTTGCAGGATAACTAGCCGACGGCACACACTGCAACTTAAAGTTATGTATTGGGCCCGGGCACCACCCCTCGTTTTACATTTGACGCCGACATACGCTAAGGAAACTGTATGCAAGAGAGACGCGAGCTTGCTATTTTGTTTTTTAACGGTATAAGACTTTTTAGATGCATTCTAAAGCCAAGGGTTTTTTTCGATATATTTTTTTGTTTTTGCTAGAGGTCACTAAGTTCACCATGCCCTTGTAAATCTGATCGCATCGCAGAACTTAGAGAACGTAGGAGCTCTATGTTTGGCTTTCGCCTTCATCGTTTCAGTCACGTTCATTTGTTTCTCTACAAGCTCAGTGGCCTCGTCGTCATCATCTTTCTAACACAATAGCCACACGGCGCAACTGCACTCTGATAGAAACCTGGAGCATTGGTCTCTAATAAAGCAGTGCACGCTAGCGTTTCTTTGTTTACTATTTAGGTGTTCTCCCTCGCCGTGGGTGAACGACTGCGCGCAGCCCCCTGTGTACTGCTCTTTTCGCGCTACAGCGTTTCCTCGGGCTGCGGCGTGTCCTCGAGGAAACGTTTCTAATGATCGCGACGCGCGGATTCGGGGCGACTTTGGCCGCCGCTTCGGAACAAGCTTGTGTCCCAGACGCGCTCGCCGATTCGGAGCACGCAATCGCCGGGAGAGCGCCGCGGGCCGGGAAGCAATCGCGGCCCTTCTCCTCACCGCGCGGCTTCCGCCGCCGCTAGATCGACCCGTGGAAATCGCCCGCAGAGCTGAACTTACGTCACACCCACCGAGCGCTTTGACACCTCGACCTCTGCGCCCGCCAGACATGGTTTCATCCGCTCGTCTCGCCATGGAGCATCGGTGTGTTTTGAAGGCCCGGAATAGAGTAGCGAATGGCTTTGTTATGAAGGCGAAAATCTTTAGATGCCTCATAAAACGCGAAAATGAACCGTCGGCGGCGTCGGCGTCAACACGATGCGAGGTATAATCAACACGCGATGACGTCACAGCTCACCAAAATTTGTGACGCCACCATGACGTCACTGTGACGTCACACAACGTTACGTAGATTGATGACGTCATCACATGACATCGCCTATTGGTCAAAGGTGGGCCGATCCCGGATGCACTGCAAACCGCGTGAGGTGCAGACAGCTTCCAATGCATCCGATCCCGGAGGCAGTGTAAAACCACCATGGGTGCAGGAAGCTTTCGGGGGGTTGGAAGCGGGGGCATCAATAAAATCGGCTGGGAAGAAAAAGAAGAAGATGGCTTTTGCATTCGAGTCGTCTTAGGCGAATGCATAACGGACCCTGCGAGTTTTTTGCAAAATAACTTCTTTTTACGCAAGTTGCTGTTTACTGTGAGACACATTATTTGTGGCGCAAGAAATTACTCCGACAAGAAAGACAAGGAAGGGTTGCCTGCGCCACAAATACTGTGTCCTCCGCGGCATCGTATTCGCAGACGGGGGGGGCTGGACTCTGAATGGCACGTTTGGAGACGCCACCAACGTCATATATTTCTCACGCATTACAAATCCATGTAACGACTCAGTCATAGAGTTTCCGAGAAGTCACGTAACCACTCAATTATAGACTTTCCGGCATGCCCGCAGGTACCAGAGCCTGCGGGCATGCCGGAAGCGTGGATTCAGTCAACACAGAAATGACGGCTGGTATGCAGAACGATTGGGGCTAAACTAAGTTCATCCTTGCGTATTAGAAAGGGCTTCGCGAGTTGGCAAAGTTGATCAGCGTCAATATTGCTTTGCGAACGATACAAATCGTTCTGATTACTCAAGCGCGCAGGACGTCATTGTCTTCTGGGTTCAGAAAATCAGAAAAATGGAATTTCGTCGAAATTTCGGTCACTAAAGACAGGCAACAGCGTGATAAATGAAGCCGCGAAATGTACCTGAAGCCGAAAGCCCAAATAATAAAAAAGGTATTGCAGTTTAACAACACTCCCGCGATGATTACCGATCGCGGCGCCAGAGTACCTCCTAGTGATTTTTTTCTCCTTTTTTTTTTTGGTGACACTTCATGAATGAGCCGTTCTGGCTTTTTTCATAAGTGGAACACGTGAGCGGCACGATGAGAGAAGTAACGAGCCTGAGCAGCCGCTGGTCGTTTGACGTAGAAATTAAGGAAGCAGGAAAACTTCGCGTGGCTGCGTACAAGTGCAGGCAAGCAAATCACAGCAAAGCAAGCCAGCAAAAAAGAAAGAAATAAAGAAAGAAAGAAAGAAAGAAAGAAAGAAAGAAAGAAAGAAAGAAAGAAAGAAAGAAAGAAAGAAAGAAAGAATGCGCAGCTTCACCGAAACTTCGAAACGATGGTTGCGATCGCTACCACCTACATGAAGTTTGACTAGCACCACATTGTGCAATACCGCTCGCATAAAAAGTTTCACAGCGACGTCTGAACAATCGTCATCTTGATTCACCCAGGCATTCTGAATGCTTGTCCTTTCTCTCCGCAGAGTTTGCGGGAAAAACTTGATAGGTTCGGGTATTTTCTATTCACTGAGTATGCAGGTAGCGCACATTCAGAAGGAACAAAAAAAAAATCTTTGTAACGTTTCACCCGTGGCACGGCCTTCGTCAGACAAGGCTGTGCTATGGCCGAAACGTTAGTGCAGATATTTTCCTTTCCAATGTGTGTGTGTGTGTGTGTGTGTGTGTGTGTGTGTGTGTGTGTGTGTGTGTGTGTGTGTGTGTGTGTGTGTGTGTGTGTGTGTGTGTGTGTGTGTGCGCGTGCGTGTGTGTGTGTGCGCGCGCGTGCGTGTGTGCGTGTGTGTGTGTGTGTGTGTGCGTGTGCGCGTGCGTGCGTACGTGCGTACGTGCATGCGTGCGCGTATTTCAGCGCCAGTTAATGGCAAAGTACTCTTACGAGCATAATGCTTTTTCAACTCGGGTCCTCATTTTGGATGACTTGCTTAGGAAAAAAACCACATTCGCAATGTTTACTTCAATTTACGCAGTTTTGTGAACAATATGTATTTACTTATGGCGATGCAGACTTACCGAAACAAATTTATGATCACGCAAAAACCGGTGCATACCTGGATTGTACTCCTGGCATACTACGAGTGAATATCCTAATGCATCTGGATATATCCGGTTCTCACAGTCTGACCAGGCTATTGCTGTAACTCGGATACATCCGGAGGATGCACTGTACAAATATGTTTAACGCTATTATTGTGAGCAAAGATTTCTACGCGATGGACTCCGCTACCAGTTAAGCCAGTGCAAATATTACAGTGTGTTCGGAATTTAAGTATACAGTAGAAGAAAACTGACGAGCACACGAGCCATTGTCGAATCTTTGGTTCCAGCGGTGTTCCCTGTTCAAGGATTTCTCATCATTTCAGGCTTCCGTCTTTCCCCGAAGTTCTGTCTTGCTCAGAGACCTGTTGAACGCGCTTATGCATACGAGATGTCGCGGTTTCGTCAACTGAATAGGCACTGCGAGCTATCCTAAAGTAGCATTTTAAATGCGTCCTAGAAACGTTGTTGGCTTCTGACTTGCTTAAATGTAATGGGAAGCCATGGTAGCGAAGAACATACCGTCTAAGGATCATATAGCAAAGAAAGAAAACAGGGCAGTGCTGGGAAAACTGTAAAGTAAAACGGAGAAAATAACCACACGAAACGATTTCCGCTGATGCCTAGATGTAAAAAAAAAATCTGTTAGCAGAGTATTCATATGCCCAGAATGGAACAAAACGCCCCGAACGTAAGTATCAAAGATGAGATTGGATAAAGAACTCATCCCTTGAGAAGAGCACGTCTAAGTTGCGTACATTCTCATAGAGATATAACTAAGATGGGGTTGTCCAAAAAAAGAACGTTCAGCTCGTGAGATGAATTTAAAATGTGAGATCATTCGCTGAACCGAGGGGCCTTCGTATCCACCGTCCATGGTGGATACGAAGGCATGTGTCACTCACATATCTTCGGAGAGTGTATCGATGGATTCGTGGTCAGAGCGCATCCATCGATACACTCTCCGAAGACATGTGAGTGACAAGGGAGCTGAGAAACAAGTAGATCGACCCTAATGCAAGACCTAGGGGTCTGAGAGTGGCACTCGCACTGACTGTGTTGCTGAGCTTGTGATTAACTGTGAACCAGCTTTTTCTTTTTCCTCTCAAATCTATGTATTGATCCTTGCCCCCCCCCCCCCTAAAGCTCTCTGCACCTAACGTGGTTTTGCACTGCCTCCGGTATCGGCACACCTTTGGCCATACGATTATTTCATGTGATGGCGTCATCACATGACGTCATCTTATGTTACGTCATAGTGACGTCACGATGTCGTCAGAATGACGGCAAGATTTTGGTGATATGTGATGTCATGATGACGTCACATGATGGCGTCATCAAGCCGTAATCTCTGATCACGTGACTTTTTGCATCGTTCGTGTTGACGCCGACGTCGATGGTCACTTTTCTAGTTTGATGAGGCATATAAGGCTATTGACTTAAAATATAACTATTCAACTGAACCACAACCATCAGTTTCGTTCCAATTTGCCGAAGCGTTTATATTGATTGTTGATACCAATTTCTATTAACTATATGACACAAGTTTTAATTTTATGACATAGCTTATTGTCCGCTCTATCATATACAACCCTTAGCTTTACCCATTGCATCACTTTTTTGTGTTTTTTAAATGTTTATCAGGGTTTTCGGACAACTAGCACCGGCGCTTGACAGGGTGGTCTGGAAAGTAGCCAAGATACCCGGCACTCGTGCCACAAATAATACGGTGAAAGACGTCGACATCAACCCTGTTGCGCTATGAACTGTTCTTTGCCATTTTTAAATTGTGCTTCGGCGAAGAACTGATCTTACGGGCGAAATCTTTCTGGCATTATTCGAAACGTAAGCATGCTGACATAAGTGTTCAAAAACAGTAAAGCCTTGAGATCGAATAAGTTTGATGGCATTTGCATATTCGAGAGGATTCAGACTCTTTTTTTTTGTCGTAAGGTCAGCGAGCTTCCCGAACGCACTCTTTCAATAATCACGAAATGCATTTATCGTAGACCGAAATCACGCGCAAGCACACTTTCTTGGTATTGCTTTAGCACCTTTTATGTTGACAGCAGGTGGTCCTTGCCCCGTCATTTTGCAAGGCCGCTTCTTCCTTTTTTTCATTTGCCTATGTTACTCCGTGTACGAGTGCATTTTTTGTACTGGTGTAGTCAAAAGGCCCGAACAGCAATTATAAAAGTGTACACTGTTACTCAGGTCTCAGGCCCGCATCCAGGGGGGGGGGGGCGGGGGGAGGGACTCAGCTCCCCCCCCTCCGACATTTTGATGGATGGGGGTGTTTTACTGAAAATAAATGAAGCAAATTGGTGCTTTTCTAAAATACTTAAGGTTTTCAGCAAAAGCCCTCCCCCCCCCCCCCCCCTTCTCCGAAAAAAATTCCTGGCTATGGGCCTGTCAGGTCCTGTGTGATGTGCCAGACATAGCTAGGAAACTAGAGCATTTCAACTGATTCTCCTGGCTGTTAATATAGAACTGTGCCCAGGGCCGGCCTGGTTAACAGCATAGGTGAGTAACAGTGACAAAAAATAAACAGCAAGTGAGTTTCGGAGGGCGGCGGGGGAGATGAACACATTCGACTGAGAAGAAAAAGAAGATGGCTTTCGCCTTCGAGTCGTCTTATGCTAATGCATAAGGGACCCTTGTTGGTTTTTACTACAGTGCCTGCGATTTACCTCTAGAAATTAACACCAACGTGGCGTCCTCTCGCGTTTTTATTTTTTCTCGTGATATTCACTCCCTCGCAAGTTTTGTGTGAAAGTAGCGATTCATTTGTACGCAGAATTTCTTTTAAACGTCAATTACTGCGGTCTTCTTATAAGCACAGTGGTGTTGCTCCACGCAGAATAAAAACAAGAAAACAAAATTCATAAGCTTTCTGAATACCATATCGCGGTGCCATGGCCGGCACATACAATCTCACGTCGCTTTACAGGCGTGCACGGGAACGTTTGACAACTTCAAAAAAGAGAGATAGAAAGAGAGAAGTGGTTCTTGAGGAAGGATGTGGCGCCATTTTCTGCAACCCTTGCGGAAACAGCTTCAACACACTTTCAATGTTCTGCTATAGAATGAAGAAAGATAAAGAAAAAAAAAGAAAGAAGAAGAATCGTGTCCGATTTCGTGCGACCCCTCCCGGAAATATATACGGCCTATAGTACAACGTGTTCAAATGTTCCCAGAAAACACACAAGAGCTAATAGTTGAGCTTCGAGATTTGCATAGTATTGATCACGGTGCGCCGGCAATCGTCGGCGGCGAGGCGAGAGCGAAAAGTTTAATCTCGTCGGACTCTCGCCACATCGATCGTTGTATCTCGTCTGACGCCCCCATGTGTCTGGCGCCCATTCTGATATTTCGCGCGCTTCCACTCCACCCTGCCCCCACAGCGGCCTCTGTCACCCGGGGTTTCAGCTATTGGATATTCCTCTCCGATCGTCATTTCCGATATGTGTGACCTCTGACCTCGTTTCTTGGAGCTGGGCTTTGAGGAAAGGGCGTGTGATCCGGCGCAATATCCCCGCGTGCTCGATGCTGTTTTGTTCGAGTATGGCGTTGAAAATGATAAAGCTTCTCTTTTTGTTTCAAGCTGTCTGTTATTCTTTCCGAAGCAGATGTACGATTTTGTGTCGCCTTTCAAGTACGATAATGTCTCTTAACTTGCGGCTGTACTTGCATTTGGCGGTGTAGCCGATAGTTAAAAGAACGAGAAAGGGAGAGAACTACATGAAAAGAGAAAGGCAGGGTGGTCAACCAAGTTGCACTTCGTCTGTATCCTTACACTGCGGGAAGGGAGGCGGAGTGTAGAAAGGAAACCGCCATGCTGGTCTAGTGGTTATGATGCTTGACTGCCGATCCGAAGGTCGCGGGATCGAATCCTGGCCACAGCGGCCGCATTTTGATAGAGGCGAAATGCTAGAGTCCCATGTGCTTAGATCTAGGTGCACATTAAAGAAACCCAGGTGGTAAAACTCTCCGCAGCCCTCCACTACGGTGTCTCTCATAATCATGACGTGATTTCGGGAGGTATACAGACCGAACATTTATTATTATTAGTGCAGAAAGAAGAGCCATGTTCACGCAGCCATGTTCACACAGCCGTGTTCACACAGCCGTGTTCACCACGAAGAGGTCGCAGACTGCAGGCTCGCCACGCGTCGTTTATACATAATTAGTGTTTTATCCTGCGCCATAACACATCTGATCTGCCCAGGTAAAATTCTCAAACGCGACGCGAGGCTCACCTGCTAAAATATAACCATTCGCCTGCGTTATACCACTTTTGATCATGTACGCTGTCGCGTTCAAAACGAACTGCAACACAGTGCCGATTGTCGAAAGGGCTCGACCGCACGGTGGTGCTGACTTAAGCAAAATTGGAAACATCAAAGCCGTTCTGATTGCTTGCATTTACTAAACCCCATTTTCGTAAGCTGGTGCTGTCCTGCGGAGTTGGAGCGCCTTTGAACACGGGGTACCGCGACGGACTACGTATTGAACGTAGCTGTTTACAGTTAGTTAATACGCAGGTTGTCTGCGTGCTTGCCAATGTGCGTGCGCTCGCTCGCATAAGAAGTTCCTGGACAGAGAGTACGTATATCGGTTCTGTTTCGATACGATTTCTTGTAGCGCTTCTCGCCAGTGATTAGCGGGCTGCTTCGCCCGCGTTTCCGCCATAATCGAGAGATGATGCGAAAGTGATACAGAAATTGATATTTTTCACTCATGTGAGTGTCGCCAAATTGCAAGCGTCATAGAAGTTGGTGCATGCGAGTTTACTTATTATAAAGAGAGAAAAGAAAGAAAACAGAGAAAAAGAGAAAAGAGAGACTAAAAAAGTCGTGTTAAAAACAGAAGTAAAGCCGTGTTATGTGACGCGCTGTGACGTCATGATGACGTCACAAATTTTGGCGATCTCTGACGTAATGATTGTGTCACATGGTGACGTCATCACGTGATATTGATCTTTTGCATTACTCGTGTTGACGCCGGCGCCGCCGACGCCTACGGTAAATTTTCACGTTTGGTGAGGCATCTAAGGCTTTCGCCTTGATAATAGAAGGGAAAGCAGGGAAGAAGCCTGAGCTGCGATGAAGCGAGACCGACGAGTGTATCGACGAAATAATTCAGGAAAGTGCAGAAAAATAGCACGAAAAAAAAAAACAACAACAACCCAGGATTGCAGTGTGAAAAGGAACACAAGAAAAAGCCAACCGCACAATGCAGCTGCTGCATTCGTAACATTAACACGACGTTTCAGTTTGCTCCCGTACTTTGCCGTCGGGTCAAACAAACGTGGTCTTGCAACCGCGGCAAATATTTTGTGCCGGTGCTTATGGTGAATAGCGGCGGTGATAACTAAAGGGACTGTGGACCGCGTGCCTTCTAAATTAATCGAACGCGTGTAAGCCCCCCTAGGGGTTTTCCCAAAGTACAGCAGGGAGCGTAAACTACATTCGCTGCAGCGGCGCTTATTATTAATCCGCGCACCGTTCATTTCACTGTCGTTACGGCTCGCCCTATGTGCTGCCGGTTGTGCGCTGCGCACGCGATGTACCCTAAACAAACGGAGGACGCCCGCGGAGCCGCATTACCGGCGGCTGGCTTTTCCGGAGCACGCAGTGCGAGAGGGCGTCGAGGCAACCCGGAAGTGGCGGCATGCAGCGGTGGGCACCGGTGACGTCAGAGCCCTCCACCATCCACCAGCGCCCGCGCGCCCGCATCTCGGTCATGCGGCCGAACCGGACGAGACGCGAGCATTCGTAACTGATGTTGTCGCCAACTCGGTTACGAAACTTCAAAACCAAAAATTTCGATTGGGGCGAAATGCAAGGACACCGTGTGCTTACCTTTGGGTGGGTGTTAAAGAAGCCCGAGCGGTCGAAATTATTCCGGCATCCCCCAATAAGGCGTGCGTGATTATCATATCATGCTTATGACACGTAAAACCCCGCAAATTATTATCATTAGAACACCTTTAATTGAACTCTCATAGTAGTCTTTTATAAAATCGGGGCTCCACTTTTTTGGAAGTTATTACTCAGCGACTAACGTAGCCTTCTCTTGTCAGCGTAAACATTTTCATGTACATGCAATTACCATCTATAAATCGCAGAACCCAAAAAATCGAATATTGCCTATCTAGTAGCAGCCAGAACGAAGGCACTGGTAAACATTGCATTAACCTCCTAGTCATTCATTCATTTATTTCTTAAAATTAGGACTAATTATTGCATAAATGTTCCTGAAGTTCAGTGAAGCCGTTTGTTTTAAAGAGGTCATGAACCACTTTGTCGAGTAATAAGTGAATGACCTCACTATCGGAATTTATTGCCTGACAAATCGATTGCAGAAAAAATTTCCCGAATCCGTCAAGAACGAGCGAAGTTACGGGGGCCTGTGGCGCGCTCAAGTGCTTTCTCTCTTCCCTCATCCCGACGAGCGCGCTGGAAGCTAGGCAGGTAGGGATGGCACTGGGGAAAGAAGTTGCCTCGGCGCACGTCATGACCTTGAGCGCGCGTGATGAAACGCGATCGCTCGCTCCCGTTGTGAATCCTGCCCACGGGTGGGGCTCACTGGGAAATTTAGCAGACTATGAAGCGCAGCGCTGGCAGGTGGCGGCACCCCGTGGCGTAAAGCGTATCCGATCCAAACTATGCTCTCGATTTATGTCGGCTATTCGCCAATAGCATGCTACCCGCTGTCCGACGTCACACAGCGGGCGCCGGCGGCTCCGAAGGACGGGCCTCTGTACGAAAAGAGGGCGGCTGAGAAAATGGAAACCTTGCGCTCCGCTTGTAAGATCTCCTTGCCGCGCACTACTACAAAATTTGGCTGAGATATTCGTAGCAGTGTCTGCTATCGGCAGGATATGTTTACTCGTAAAGCCCGAGGGGTGTTTCATGACCCCTCCAAAGGGTACTGCAGCACTTTTTGAGCATGGCCAAAAAACGCAGGTGATCGGTAGTCAAGGCTCCCGAGGATGTGTGAGCCAAACATTATTACGCAGCACGTGGCCTGGGATTTACAATTACTTTTCGAAGTCAGCTAGAAATCGTTCTCTCGACAGATGATGCCATACACCCAAAACGACCGCGTTACCAACACAATGTCCACGGCCACTGGCTGGTTTGAGCATCATGAGCTGCATAGGTTCCGCGGCCGCCGCGGGATGGCGACCGTCGATTCGTTGGGCAGTAAACTCCTTTACTGAAGTCATTCGATGATTACATGGAAAAGTGCTGCATGACCCCTTTAACGTGACACATGTAAGTATCCTCCATTGTCGAGACTTGTCTCGCATGCTCGCCGGCCTACTCGGGAATCCTTCAAGAGCACCGAACATGGAGGTTATCTGCATAGCATGATACGATCAAAATTCACGTATAATGGAAGTCGGCAAAAAGACTACGATGAGCAACATGCATGCAAATGAAATTTTATGTAAACTGAATAAGTTCCACCGGAATTCACGTCTGAAACAGCGTGTTTGGGGTAATTTAATTAGGGATGAAAAGAACAAAGCAAGGTTCGAATAGAAGCCATGGGAGGCGGCGCGACGTAGAGAAGCCCTCCAAGTTGAGCGCCGTCGATATAAGGAAGTCGCATTTGGATAGGCGACCTTTTGAGTATTTAATTACGTTATCGTAATACAAAGCTTTCATTGCACCCGAATGAAGCCATATTCAAAGGCATGGCTGAAGAGCCATCGATAAGAATTTCGTAGCCGTGCGCCACGCGAGGGGGGCTATACAGTAAGTTTAATTATCTGGTTTTTCTATCGCTGCCAAATTAACGCTCCAGGTTAAGGCGGACTTCTCCACTCCGGGGGCAAGCGCTTTTAGCGACATGCGAGGCGCTGACAACAGAAGTTTCTTAATTTTTTTAAAGCTAGTGTTATAGCTCCATCAGAAACCTAATTATTAGCGCTAACTATTAGATGACGAACCCGAGTAGCGAAACGTCATTACATTTTATTTGGTTAGGTGAGGCTATCGGACGTCTCCGATAAATTAAATGAGCATGAGTATCCGAAGAGCTCGGATGGCCGCTCCGTGCGTGTTAGAAAGATATAGCGGAGGCCTGCCAAAAGCTTCCGGCCGCTCGCTAGCGCGAGCCATCGCGAGACGTCCCGTGGTTTGTGAGCTGTCCGATACATACAGGAAAAAGAATCCAGATATTACTTTTTCCATAAAGAAGGAACAATTTGAACAGTGATAGTAGTTTGTGTGAAAATGCCAGCTCATGCGCGGCTGTCTGGAAATTGCAGCGTAAGTGTCCGACGCGTGCGCTCACGAAGGATTAATGCGGTAAGACTATCAGTGCAAGAGGCCCCCTCTACGAAACGCAACAAGAAACAAGCCTGGAAAGCATTTGAAACGCCTCCTGTGAAGCTCTGGTGGCATTTTCCGCTCATGAATCCGTCTGGGATTCTTTAACGTGCCACTGAATTAAAGCAAACGAGCGTTCTTGCATCTCACCCCCGTCTACATGCGCCGCCGTGGCCGGCATCGAACCTGCGAAGACTTCCGTTACCTTCTTTGCTTCTCTTAAAATTAATGCCGGAGAATCACTGTACACGAGGTACCCGAGTCACGCGACGGCAACGCTTAGGCATACAAGTGAGTGGGGTAGCGAATCAGAATGGCTTCTCTCAGCACAGCGCAACTCATTTGTGACCATTTGATGCATGATGACAGATTCCACGAAACACTGCTTCAATTCATACACAGCACAGCCCTCGCAGCGCACATACAGAACACACGTGCACACATAGCATTACTCCTTAAAAACAATCCTGTACAGCAATAATGACACTAATTTTTGCTCGAGTAAATAGGCGGTCATGCAATAGCAAAATATATATAAAACACAATTCGAAGTTTGTGTAATTAGAAGGTTGCGTGTTCGGATACCGCCGTCGGAAGAGGAGTTTTTTCGTCCCCTTTAATTCCTTTCAATTTTTGTCGTAATTATTACACTACAGTTCAAACCGAACAATAATATATCCATTATGCTTTCCTTGGTTGAATTGCCGGTTGGTTTCATTTGATTGTGTCTAATAAAGAAACGAGCCTTCTTTCGTTATTCGATGGTTGGGGAGAAGATAAATGAGAGAACAAGGTGAAAGAAAAAAGGGACAGAAAGATACAGTCGCAATGGTGCGTACACACGAAAGAATAGGGTTAACGGAGCAACTGCGACTAACGAGATAGCAGCGAGCGCGCACATAAGTAGACAATGGCAATGCGCGAAATGTCTTTACAACTGCCTCGGGAGACATCGAGCTCGGCTTCTCCGAAGGTGAAGACTATATTGGCCGTTACTTTCTGAAATTGATTGTTTTGTCGGTGTTCAGTAGTATACTTACATGAAATGCCCTATGGTGTGTCAGGCTGATATACTGAACGGTATCCACGACCACGTCGCGCGCTCTCGTGCTGCACTTTCCTTAAGGGTGTGGGAGGCAAATGCCAACCATGGTTGTTACTGTTACATCGTTTTTTCTTCCTGTTTTCGTTTCTTGGATGACACGAGTGAAGCGTATACCTCTCCTCTAATTCGGTCTGTTTCATTACCGCTTCGACCGTATTTCGGCATATCGGCACAAATACACGCACGTGGCACCAGCTTACGCGTTGTGCAATATATCACCCACGTGCAATACATCTTACACAAATGGGTTAACACACTCGGTTGAGCAGAGGGGGCATCGTTGTTTTTGCAAGGGCCGAATTGACGAAGCTCATCGTTCGCGAGAGCTCTTTGGTGTTGCTTTTCACTGCTAATTATCTTCAGCGTCAGAATTTGTTGGAATTTTCTCTTACGAAACAGGTTTAGCGTAAAGGCATTTTAAGAACGCGGCGAGGAGACGGTCGTTTTGTGAGCCATTTAAAATTTAGCTCGAGTGGCTTAAGCTTATGCAACACAGCTGGCTTCATGCGCTGGCGAATCTCTCGGCCGGTATCCACAGCGGTGCTTCGTGTTGTATACGCGCGGCCTCGTTCCTTCCTCCCTCTATGACCGGACGATCTGGCTTGCTGGCCTTATGGATCATTTACAATTGCGAAAGATTTCAATGCCTGTACTCCAGCTGCGCGGTCAAGTGATATAGTCGCACGTCTTTAATTTTCTTTTCTTCTGAAAGGCCCGACGACGGCAAACAAGAACGGGGATGCGTGAAAGCTAGCGCGTGCGTGAAACATGCCGTTGTTTAGCTGGCACGTTCCGTGGCCCATAAAAACTGTTAACGCGAACCTTAACACTGTGCGCTGAAACACGCATGTCGACGTGTTCTCGGCGCTGAAAACTAAAACCCGCAACACGAAGGAGACAAGCCGGGTTGAAAGACTGCCCTGACTTCCTCGCGGTGTGGGTTTGCTTGCTTTCAGCGCAGCAAGTATGTCAAAATATCGAGCCCGACTTTGTCCTTATAGCCAACGCTTTCTCCTTAACCAACGTAGTTCGCTCCTCTCTTCTCACATGCTCACAACGCGCGCGCGAGAGAGGAACATGCAAAGTTCTCGCGAACAATAAACGACTAACTGACCGTGCGCGCTTTCGAATTTCAACAATGTTTTTGTTGCCTTCATGCGTATTCGACGCTCCGCCAGACGAAAATTCTAAAGGCAACGCAGTGCATGCACCTCGACAACTATTCGTTCCATCTTGTACTGGACGTGACATGTCGTCGAATTCGCACTGTCTCGACTATGCGCATTTCTCACGACTCGCTGCGCAGTTTCGAGACATGAGATCTCGCGATGCGAACACATTTTCATCATTTCTCTATAGAAAGCAAGGCGAGAAAACGAATAATTGAGGACAGGCGGCGTCCCCCCAGTGCCGATTCACATAGGACGCAACGATTTCAAATTTCGAGGCACATTCGCGCAGGGAAGGCTCGCGAATGGACACAAACCATACTTAAGTGACAAAGAACGCGCCAAAATATTACGAAATGTACGCGTCAGCTCCTCGCGTACTTCATAATATGCCTGTACTACATGAATGTTTACGACATGTCCGTGTCTATTTCATGACACTATACCGGCGTTTGTCGAAAACTCGCTTCCGCACTACGTGACACCTCGGTACAACGAAACTGTGTCTACCACTACACGTAAAAAACTGGCGCATCGCATACAGTACCCGGGTGTTAGAATATTATACAGCACTGGGCAGTCAAAGGGAAATGTTTCGAGTGTCGATTGCCGCAGTTCCGGCCCGACCGCACACATATACATGTCAATCCGAAGGACGAGATTAAGATTTCAAGTTGTCAGAGACCCGCAGGTGTACCGACAGGAAAAGGCTCCTACGAAGAATCTGAAGAGCGCGCTACAACTGCCGATCCGGTCAATACGTCTTCGTTTGAGGGAAGCAGGAACTAACTCTTTGTCGCGGCGTGCGCCGCGAGGCAACATCGACTTACACGTAACAGTTACGAGGACAAAGTAAAAGAGAGAGAGAAAGAAAAAGAAGGCAGCGCTGGGCGTCACGAGTTGCGCGCAAAACCAGAATGCGAGATAACACCGAGGAAAAGCGAAGAAGCAGAAGAAGAAGAGAGAGACAGAAAAAAAAAGAAAATGAAAGATTCGTATCGAGCGTCCGAGAACGACGACCCCTCCTCGTCGTCGTCGTCTTTCACGTGCCCCGCCAACGACTGTTACGTAAACGGGAGCAGCGGCAGTGTACTACCTCGTAACGCGGCGGGCACGCCGGCACTGCAGCCCAATAGGAACTCGCTCCGTTGAACTTAAAATAAAAGAAGGAAAAAAAAAAAGAAGAGGAAGAAGAAGGCGCGTCCTTCTCAGCCGCTTGTGCGGCAGGAAGCTATAGCGGCAACCTCCTCGCTTCGCAACGAGACGTGCACTGTACGGTACTTCCTTCTCACGCTCTCCTTATACCTACTACACCTATGCACCGTCCGCCGTGCCGTACGCAGTTCCGAAATCAAGGCTTATAGAAGAAAGGAAAGCGAGAATAGGAGACATAATCCGAAAGGCGGCAACTGGGAGACGAGAAAAAAAGGAAAGAAAAGAAAAACACGAAAATAAAAAGAACGGCGAACAAGTGCTTTGCTGGGACGGTCGCTATTGAACCACCACGCGATAGAGGTCGATCTATTAAAAGCAGCCGGTCCAGATTAGGGTGCCGCGTTCGGGTGCCGCGCCGGTTGCATAAAAACGCGCGCCGGCTCTGCCTGACCTGCGCCGCTGTTGCCTTTTGCGGATGTTTCCGGAGAGAGAAAGAAAGAGAGAGGGGCGTTTCGGCTTTCGTGGCTGTTCGCGGCGCGAGCATTTTTCGAGGCTTGTTTTGGTTTCTCCTCCCTCTCCGCTGGTCGCATACATACACGCACGCAATCTCTCTCTCTTTTTTCGAGCCGGGCAGCTCCTAACTTCGAGTTCGCTTATTTATAGCTCCAAGCGAGCTTATATAACTCGGTCACCGCTGCAGCGAGAAACGAACTGCCTATCGTCTTCCGACCGCGTGCTTTTATTTGTTTATGTCTTCGTCTTTATTTTCTTCGTTTTTTTTTTCTTCTTTCCTTCAGCGCGACAATATCTCCGCACACGCATCTAAATACTGCCCTTCTATCTTTCTCTTTTTCGCTTCCGACAGACTTCTTTCTTACAGATGTTTCCAGAGGCATTTCTTCTTGAGCATTTCTTTCCCACATTTTTAATCTTTTTTTCTTCATATACACGAACAATCGTGCTGCATATATAGATCGCATAGCGGGACGGGACACGGGAAAGGGGGGGGGGGGGGGGGGGTGTTTAGGCTGCCGTAACGGCGGGAGTCAATTTGGCTTTCGCTAGAGCACCAATTAGGCGAATGGCATTTCGCGCCTCAGCGGCTTCCGATGACTTGGCCGGCGATTAATCTAATTTGTTGCGCTTTTCGCTTCGGCCGTGACTTTCGTTCACCTCCTACATCTCTCTCTCTCTCGTTTCACTTTCGTTTACGCTGTTCTTATTCCTTCGCATTCGTATTGGAGGTATACTTTTTCTTTTTTATTTATTCTCCTACGCTGCACATGCTCACCGCCTCCTCTTCGGAATGAAACCGCTGGGGCGGCTAATAAAGCGGGTGAAGTGAAGGCTTTTCTTGCTTACTACTTTTCAGCTTGAGCCACGAATGGCGCTTGCCTGTATGCTCGAGTATAGGTTCCCGCGCTAACGCAGAGCGCGCAATAATAATAATAATAATAATAATAAAAAACAACTCACCGTGATACAGATGACACGCTCGCGCGCAACAATAGGTGTTCTTTTTCATGCGCGCCGTCTCGGATCTCGCCCAACTTTCATCGGCGCAATCGCGGATGCACAACAGAAACAAAGTTGAACGGGGCGCGCGTCTAAACAGAAAGCGAAAGGCGATTAAGTCAAACGCGTGGAAGTGAGCCGGTCTTTCCGTTTTTGGAACAGCGCGTGAGATTCTCGATTAGACTCGCCGAGACCATCTACGTTATGCAGATAGGCGGAAGTGATTCCGTTGTGCATATAGTCTATACACAGCAAGGTTACTGGTTAGTGGCAGCGCGCGCGATCGCATCCATTCACGAGCCCGTTCAATTCTGTGCTTTTTTTTATATATTAGGGCGCCATTCTCCGGACGCCGGGCGTGCAGGAAAAACGAGCAGCAGTGGTTCGCGGCTGCATGCACGGAATGCACTTCCGGTATCGAAAATAGTCGGGCTGATACGTGCCCACTAATGGGGGTTTGCGCGGGAAGCAAACATTGTATCCGTTTTGCTGCAGGAACAGGGCGGCAGAATTTAATACGCGCGCCGAGTTCTGCAGAACAGGACGCCCAAGCGAAGGGCGCCGTTAAACGTAATGCATGTAGTCGTGATATGCGAGCATTAACTATTTCAACTAGACTTGGGAATAGGTTATCCAGTCACTCGAAAAAGGGGCCCGTTCTGAAGCATCTCAAAGGCGATATGAACCACCGCGATTGAACCGTGACGGCATGTACTGACACAGAGCGTCGCCTTCCAAATTGTTTCATTTCTAGACTTTACGTATATTATACAATGTTGCAGCATAGGTGCCTATCAGAAAATGCTTATGTTTGAACGCTGCGCGCGTTAAATATGTGTAATTTTATCGGATTTTCCGCCTTTGATGCACCGTCTTTTCTTGCCACGTTTTTTTTTGCCCTTCCAGATTAGGCGTTTACTTCAATCAACGTAAAACAGCTTTAAAGAATGTGGGCCCAGTGGCCTCATAATTACACATCGGAGTCTCAATTACATACTGTATCCGGTACGCAGCGGAGCGTAGTGGCGTGGGTTCCATACCCGACTGTGTTCCGATGAGAATCACTTAATTATACGCACACTGATGGCTCAGTGACTATGAATTTCTTTTGTTGAACAACTGCTAGCCATAGTGACAGCATCTACGTTCGGAGAAAACTACAGAAGGAAAAAAGAACAAACAAACAAAAAAACCTGCCTTCTGCACGTAAGTTTAGGTGCACGCTGAACAACCTCACGTGATCGAAATACAACCTGCAATGTACCTGTTGAACCACTGCGAAGTTTCTGGACTGTGGAAACCGCACAGTCGTTTAGCGATTTAGCATCTTCGCATCGACACGAACAACGCCCTACTCGGTAATGAACGAAATCGGCCTGCGAAATCGGCCTGCATTTAGGGACATTGCTCGGGAGTCGCATTTGATTTCCACTGGAATGGCGACGACATTCGCCGCGTTCTTGACTTGCACACCGAAGGCGCAGACAACTGAGCAAAGGCGCACCTCGCACTCTAATAGACAGAAGAGAGACATTCGGCGAGTGGGCGAGTGCAGCATCATTCTGGCGCTGAAGCAATTACGACGAAATAAACTTCATAAACGCGACGTTTGCTGCATACTAGGAAAATGTGAGGAGCTTGTATGTGCTTCGAGCCCCGCAGTACACGTGCGTGCATGAAAGTACACATTAAAGCACGAGCGCAGTACATAGGCTAGATGCAGGTAGTCATTGGTCAACACATAACCGAGTGCTCTCAATGGAACTTTGTTTTTAATAAGGGTGCAGCAGATAGATAGATAGATAGATAGATAGATAGATAGATAGATAGATAGATAGATAGATAGATAGATAGATAGATAGATAGATAGATAGATAGATAGATAGATAGATAGATAGATAGATAGATAGATAGATAGATAGATAGATAGATAGATAGATAGATAGATAGCAAATGAGAAGCTACGAGGTTAACCAGAGTACTAGTATGTTCGCTTGGCTATTCTGTTCGCTTGGCCAAGGAGGAAGGAAAGGAAAGGAACTACGGCAAAAAAAGAGAGAGAGAGAGAGAAATAAAATTTGTGAAAAGAATACGCCCACGCAAACCCAGCGCCTGACCAGAATTTCATGCGGTTCCGTGCACAAGGTTGCTCGAACATACGAGCCAAAAATTGCTCGCATTTTCAGTGTATCCAAACTAACTGAAAGCCGTAGCGCGAGCGACGCCTGAGCGTTCCCACTAAGCTCTATTTCGTTCTCGGGATAATCCGTGAAGATCCTCTTGTGTGTTTGAGGAAGCTTGCTGATGCTTCCGGTCATACCAGGGAACGCTGCTGGCAAATATGCTCAGACTTTTAAGAAAGTATCTTTATGCTTTGGTCACGTTCGACGAGAATATCAGGTGTTAAAGTAGCATATGACTTCAATTCATAAAGGTCGGTGCGGGGAAAGTGATAACGCGTCGCTTGCATATCTACGTGCCCGTATACTTTCATACCAGAACGACAATAGACGCTGACCTAGCCGCCGGGGTAAGTGCACTCGCTGCAAGTGTTCGATTGAGACGGCTGCAATCAGCCACCACGACAGCCTGGGGCATAAGCGGATGCCGAAGTCGTACACGTGAAAGCCGGCCAAACGTAATTCCCAAAACACCGAGGAGGCGCCGCCGCCGGTGCGGCTGGGGATTCGGCGGTAAGGTGGATGGGGGTCTCCTTGAGAAGTTACAAAATCGCGTAATCGATGACGCGTTCCTCCCAGCCGATGCTGGGCCGAAGGCCGTGCCACCTCTGCTTGCCGGAGCAAGGGAGAAAGAAAAGTGACATTTCGATCTGCTAACTCGAAGCGTCGGCTGTTCGCGCGGTCCCGTTACAAAACTCTGCGCGAAAGAAAACAAAAACCAACAACAAATAAGAATAAAAAAGCGCCAGGAGGCACGTCTTTTCGCTCACGCAAATATACATATAAGCGGACCTGCCGCGGAGAAAACCGCGCCAAAACAAGTACAGGCGAATCGCGATAAGAACGTGCGCAACAGCGAGTGAGAAGAAACGAAAGCGAAACCATGGAGAAAGGGATGCGATGAAGGAGAAGGTTGCTGGGGATGGCTTCCCGCAAAAAAAGTTGAAAAGAGAGAGAGGAACTCGAAAGGAAATATGTAAGCGACGAGCTCCGGACAATCTATAAAGTTTGTCGGAGCAGGAGCGGCGCAACTGATTCCGCTGCAGAGGGGCGGTGGGGGGGAGGGGGGTGTCGAACTGGATCCAGCCTTGGCACCGCTTCGGCGTGACAAATGCCTCGAAACGCGCTGCGCCGGTCCCCAGCGGCGCACAGCGAGGAACCTTGCCAGTAAGGAAGGCAGAAAAGGCAAATAGAAAGAAAGAAAAAGCCACGCGGAGGGAATGGGTTCGCCTCTGTAGAGACGAAATGGTTTTCATGCGGCCTGCAGGTGTTACAGTCGTTACGTAACGTCGTCTAGGGGCGTCGTATTTTTTTTTAAATTCTTTTCGTCGCCCTTGTTTTTTTTTCCCTAGCTTCCACCGCCTCGACCCGAACCTGCTTATACGAAGTCCTCGCCGAAAGCAATAATGGCTGTATCGTGGAGATGAGGAACTCTGGCATTCGAAACTGAAAATTATTAGTTTCGGTTTTGTTTCTGCGCCTGACTAAAGACACGACAACGCTCTTCTTAGGAGTGCCTCTTTTGAGTTTCTTGAAAACCGGAGCGGGGACAGCTTTCGCTGATCACTTCGACGGGGGTTCGCTGACTGGAAGTTTTAATATGAGGAAGGAGACTTCTGGATCAGAAATGGAGAGGGAAGGAAAAAACGGCGAATAGCCAACAAAGGTTTTGATCTCCCCTGAGAGAGTCGAGGAGTGAGAACAATGGACGATTCAACAGAACGTCCCCGTAAGCGACATGCCATCATTCGCGGGAGCAAAGTTGCTTTTGACCTGGAAGCGATTCGTTTAGGTACAGCCAGCTACGGGTCAAGATTGAGCAACGAGTGTCCTCCTTCAAAGGCTTGTACGTAGGTTCAGGGTCACCCATGTTTGAGAGAAACACCACATTTATTTGTATTAGAGCACTTATAGGAGCCTAAATATTTTTCGTGAAATGCGGCATACTAATCTTTAATTGATGGATAATCCACATAAACCGTCGTGTAAGGCACATTTGCTTGTATGAGGTAGCAGGAATGGTGAAGTTACACTGTGTCGAACACTATGCTGAGGAGGAGGAGAAGAATTTTATTGAACAGAGGAGTTTGGAGCACGCAGACTCCCGGGCCCCCGCACGACCCCGTTGCGCTCAAGCGTTCATTTGGTGGGGGTCCATGACGCTGGCAGCCCGGTCGGCAGCCGTGGTCTGCTCAACCGGGTCCTCTGGACGCAGTAGGGCCTCCCAATCCTCCCAAGTCTTTAGATGCTCTGGGGCCCGCGGGAGAGTATCCGCCGGGCAATGTGAAAGGATGTGGATAGCAGAAGCATGAGGTTCAGGTGAGGAAAAGGGGGTGATAGAATGAGAGGAGAGCTGTCCGCCGCGGTGGTATAGCGGCTACGGTGCTCGGCTGCTGACCCGAAGGTCGCGGGTTCGATCCCGGCCGCGGCGGTCCCATTTCGATGGAGGCGAAATGGTTGAGGCCCGTGTACTTAGATTTAGGTGCACGTTAAAGAACACCAGATGGTCGAAATTTCCGGAGCCCTCCACTACGGCGTCTCTCATAATCATATCGTGGTTTTGGGACGTTAAACCCCAGATATTATTATTGTTAGAATGAGAGGAGAGGGAGGAGGAGGAGAAGGAGAGAAAGGAAAGGCAGGGATGTTAACCAGTCTAGAAGGACCGGTATGCTACCCTACACTGGGGGAAGGGATGGGGGAGATATAAAGATAGAGAGAGAGAGAGAGAAGGAGAGCACGCACGCACAAAAAGGAGCGGGAAGAGTGTGCGTTTGTAGCTGGCGCCAGAGGGTTTGCCTGTCGGTTGCTGAGGGACTTGGGCGGTGGAGGATATAGCTGACGCGCTGCCCTATAGGCCTGAGTCAGCTCGTTGAAAGTGTGCGGGCGCTCCTTCGTGAATCCGGGATCGGAGGCCGCGAGAGCCCGCTTTAAAGAACCTCGGGCTAAGAGGTTGGCGGCCTCGTTTCCAGAATTCCCGCAATACGCGGGCACCCAAATGAACTCCACTTGACGGGGAGGGAGCGCAGCGGGCGAGTCCAATATGCAAAAGCAGGAACTCGGCCTCGTGCAAAATTTAGGATTGTGGTTTTGGAATCAGACGTACCATGCTTCTGTGTTTACGATTGCTAAGGCAATGGCAGCTTCCTCTGCAGCTTCGGGGGAGGTGGCGGCAGTAGTATAGCATTTATTTATTTATTTATTTATTTATTTATTTATTTATTTATTCCAATACACTAAGGGCCAACTTCAGACATTACATATGGGAAGCAGGGGGGGGGGGGGCATAATAATGAACATAATTTGTACATACAAAACGTTATCGCAGGTGTTTTTATTACAACATCATATGGTATAGCAAGCCGTGAAACATAACAAGGCAAATCTCCTTACAAGAGAGCACAACAAACAAAGAACAAAATAAGGGATGCGAATAGGTGCTTTGGGAGAGCAAAGTTGTTAATGAAAGGGTTAGGATTGTAGACACGTTAGCAATGCTGAATGTAACAAAGAAGACTGCGTTATTGTGGCAATTCTTAAGGGTAGACCATTCCATTTTTTTTACTAACAAAGTTAAAGGCGAGTTGTAGTGCTTTTTTGTCCGGTTGAATATAGGGTGGACTTTGTAGTCCTGATCTATGCGATGTGAAATATGAGTCGGCGGTAAAATATGCCAACGGGCAACTGATGTGCTGCTGCGGCACAGTGTGTGAAAAAAAAGACAATCTAGAAAATTTCCTGCGCATTGCAAGTGACGGCATGTTAAGCGCTTCTTTCAAGTAAGAAGCACTCTGAAATCTCGAGTAGGATGGCAAGCTAAATCGCGTTGCTTTATTCTGGAAGGCTCCAAGTAGATTTGTGAGCGTGATCTGGCAGGGATTTCAAATGATTGATGCATATTCCAGGAAAGGACGCACCAGTAAATTGTATGTTTGATCTCTGGAGTCCCCTTCAGCCAAATATAAGGGTCGCTTCAGAATGCCCAGCTATCGTTCTCTCTCGCGTAGTTTATTCACGAAGTTACTCTTCATGTGGACTACGTCCATGCAAAGTGGGAGAAATTACTGTTTTTATTGCATGCCCTCAAAATTAATATCGACAAATTTCTATTTTCTTTTAAGAGATATTAACGAAATTTTTATCGGACAAGATAGATAGATAGATAGATAGATAGATAGATAGATAGATAGATAGATAGATAGATAGATAGATAGATAGATAGATAGATAGATAGATAGATAGATAGATAGATAGATAGATAGATAGATAGATAGATAGATAGATAGATAGATAGATAGATAGATAGATAGATAGATAGATAGAATAAAAAAAACGGAGATGTTAGCCTGGTTCGGCGCCTGGCTTGCTGCTCCAGGTGTCGCGTGGTGATTATTATATGCAGTGACAACATATGCACACAAATAATACGTACATTGACACGCGCAACACATATACACAAAAGAGTAAGTCAGAAGGTTTCGTTCGTGTGTGTAGTCCATGTTAGCAGGTCTATGGTATACATGCGCGATATGCCGAAACACCGGTCTGTTTTCACGGACTGTTGCTTTGCGTGACGCCAGTGCACAAAAGCGCACCCTCCCCTCTAAGTTACTCCTCATTACCCTCTCTCCTCCATTTTTTTTTTCGCTTCTTATAGACCCTGCCGTAAGCAACGCTTTGACAAAGGTTGGGCACAGCCGCGTCTGTAGGAGTGCTTTTTTTTATTATTGTACAGACGTTTCGCGTGAAATGGCGTCAATGGCGTCTCTTATTTTGACGCACGAGCGTTCATTGGAAAACGATGCGGTCGTCCTCTAAAGGTCGTGTGCGTCCCCACATATGCTCCCTTTCTCTGTCTGGTGCGTGGTATTCGCTATACCGCATACTCGGCTCTGCCACGTTCCTCTCACGGCGAATTCCTCCCAACGATTGGAAAAGAGCGGGCGCTCAAATCCTTCGCGTCCTACTTATTTTTTTCCTCGCCATTTTTGTTTGTTTCATCGCTAACGCACGTGGCAGGGGCCCACATTGCGAACCGGCGGATCCATTCAACAAAGACCAGGCGCTCCTCAGCCACGCGAGTCGGCACAGGATTGAAAGCCGCGACTCCTATACACTGCCGCGTGTATCGGCGGGGCCTGCGCCGTTTCGATATATTGTTACCGCCAGGAAAGCAGCTGCCGGAGTTCCTGTGGGAAAGGTCTATCGCATTTGGTTCCCGTCACATAAGACTCAAGCGTTGTCGATAAAAAATATATGTATATTTCCGTGCGAAAATAAACGTATAGTGCCAAGAACGAAAGAAGGAAATATATAAAGCTCGATAATATACTTCAAGCAGAAGCACGTACGTGCAACCAGAAAACATCCAATCAAAAACTAAAGAGCAACAGGTCTATCTTAAACTTCGGAAGTAAAGGAGCAACACCTCTTTGAACACGAGCAAGAAACGAAATGCTTGCCGTTTGCATTTCCTCGGCGACCATTTCCGGCGAGAAAAAGAAATTGCAGAGGGCTAGAAGAACCTTCTCCCCGTTGCTTTTTATTTATTTATTATTATTTTTTTGTAATGAGGAAAGAGTGCTCGACGCGAGATTTGGATTCTTCTGCTGCGGTTAACACCGTTGTGATGGTGAAGTCGGGTTCTTTTTTTATTAGGGCGCGTTTCTGGCGTTATGTCCCGTTAGTTGGGAAGGTGTACTTAGGAAAAATCTGAAACTACAGAGCTGTCATCAAGCTCCTTAACAAATGGAACGGCTGGTTGACGCTAAAGACCTATTAATATACTACGCCACACAATCCTTTGCATGTGGTTGCTTAGCAGTTAGGATGTTGCGCTGCTAAGCTCGCGGACGCCAGTCTGACTCCCGTCCACGGCGGCCACCGTAGGTGGGCAAGTTCACTCATGAGTCGACTCACTCAAACTCGGATTGGGCCGTGAGTCTGAGTCTGAGTGAGTCCGGGTGAGTAATATTCCGGTCACTTTGAGTCCGAGAGAGTCCGGGTGAGGAAAAGTTTAGTGAATTTGAGTCCGAGTGAGTCTGGTTGAGGAGAATTTTAGTGATTCTGATTCCGAGTGAGCCCTCAGAGCAAAATATATTTCTTGAGTGAGTGCGAGTGAGCTCCGATTTTTTTGCCGATCTATGGCGGCCACACTTCGATAGGGCGAAATGGGCAAACGACGCTGTACTTCGATTGAGGTGGCGTTAAAGAACCCCAGGTGCTCAAAACTAAGCCGGAGTCTCGCACTACAAAGCGACTCAAAATTATGTCATGGTTCGGGAACGTAAAACACCACAATTTAATAAATTTTAATTACGCTGCTCAAGTATACACACAAAATTCTGCGTGACCATGGACGCCGTTATGCAATTACGTGCGTATACAACTCCATATGTTCATTGGCACACAGAAAAAAAAAAACCGCAAGGACGCAATTCACTATGACACGTGTTCACTGTGAGGGAAGAATTAAACCTTCGGCTTTAGGATCGTTATCTGTCTTTCCCGGGCCGCGCCAGTTATATATACAAACGTAAGGCCCCCTGAAGACAGTCGAGCGAAATGGCCATCCGCATGCTATAGAGCTGTAACGGAGACTTCTCATGAAAGTGAATGGGGCAAACGAAATATAAGCCCGCAGTGGGACGATTTCTGCCGCGTGATTACATTATCTAGTAATTTATTACGCAGTACTGTTCTTGAGCATGAACAGCATTGACGCGTTTCTGCCTTGACTGTGTTCTGTTTCCCCTTTTGTGCATTTCACACACACACACACACACACACACACACACACACACACACACACACACACACACACACACACACACACACACACACACACACACACACACACACACACACACACACACGCGCGCGCGCTCGTGCTCTGGAAGATCTAGAGATTTTCCCCCGTTGTCATTTCCTATCTCATTAGAATATTATTATTTACATGGATAAGTGCTCGCATAATTTCGTCAGGTTGAACCTCGCACTGAACGTCGCACCTGGAGACATTTTTTCAACGTTTACAGCTCGCCACGTTTTCGTGGTGATTTCTCGCACGTTCAGTATTGAGCCTCAAAATGTCAAAAAAGCAAACAAGAAAGTCAAGGGAGAGCAGGCCCATGCACTTCGCGCGCACGACGGCGAGGCACGGCGGCTTGTTGAAAAGCGACCTCGGAGAATGCCACTATTCTAAATCGCCGGCTAGGAGGACGCGTAAAGGGGACAGAGCAGCGGTGCAGTTTACCAGTAGCAAAAAAGAAAAATTTTTTATTTTTTTTTTGCACCCCTTCAGTCATAAAGCTTTGTCGTTGCCGCCCTAAGCCAGCACATGTGCAATGATCTAACCTACAGCGTCACGCATCGGCGTGCCCATAGCAGGAGCCCTAAGCTACGGCCCCATCTTATCATTTTTCTGCGGCCCCAAAGTCGTCTATTGAGTAGGGGTTAGTGGTTTGAAAGCACTTTTCGGGGGCTCTTCTGTCGCTGACGCAGGAGGCACGAGGGCGTGCACTCTCTTGGGATTATTGGTATTTTGTGCCACAGCTTCGGTACACGCAAGAAAGAAAGAAAGAAAGAAAGAAAGAAAGAGAGAGAGAGAGAGAGAGAGAGAAAGAAAGAAAGAAAGAGAAAAGCAAGAAGTAAAGAAAGAGAAAACAAAGGGTTGCGATAAATGGAGCCATCTTTAAACAGTTGAATGCGGTGTTTTCGATTTCTCTTTACACCTTAACATTTTAGTTAGCTCGATTATGTACAAGTATTTGTTAATTTATGTGGATAGCACTCAGTAATTACCTCGTGAATGTTAACAAAATGTTATTCTGTTTTAGCGAGGCGACTGCTTAGAAACCACTGTCGGTGCTATATTCCTATTACTTAGCTCAGTTGTAATACGGGAACATTATAGGGATATTTGCCGTGGACGATCGTGTGTGCATCCCTCCGTCCGTAACGAAACGCAGGGCGCCAAAGGCTACTTTCTTCACGCTCTTGACAAAAATGGAGGCGTCATCTAGGGGCGGTGCAGAGCAGTAGTGGCTAATGATAGTAACGATTAGTAAGTCAGAAAATATACGTAAATGTACCGACGGCTCCATATGAACTCGGGGCCCGCAGTCCAGACACCCCATACTCTCACCATAACGCCACGGACGCTTGCCTGATCAATAGGGAAATAGAACACCCGTGTGACTGTATACGAAGTTCATGATGCTGCGATGGCGCAATCTTTTCAGCTGTTTCATGATTACAGTCTTGTGGCAACATATAGAGATGCTGGGGCGCTTGATTAATAGCTGCCTTACCAGGTTTATTTTCCACGCTAAGTCATCGTAGTCGGAAACCTTTCTGAGCGAACAGAGAAATGACGGCGTATACGGCACAGAGAGCAAACAAGAAAGCAAAATGACAACTAGAAGACGAGGCAAGGCGAACGGTCTAGTTTCTTTCTTTTATTTTTTTGAGTCACGTTTAAACGTTAAATGTTTCCACGAACAATATATCTAATTCTCCGCGCGACTGAGTCGAGGTAATGAATGTGCACAAACAAGAACAGGATATTGTTTCGTGCACTAACAGTAGTACAACTCTTGCAGTGTAGAGCGCGAGAGCGCTCTAATTATTATTATATATGCGTAGTCCCGAGTATTTGCAACGTCGTGCTTGACACGTGCACCGCACTCAATGTAACTCTATAGGCGGCAGAAATAAGCGATGTATTTTCTTGAGCGTATGATTGTTGCCACTTACGCTGACAGTATTAAGGTTATATCTGAAGTGGGCTGTGCACTCGGCCACCATTCCGAAGCGACACGAAGGGGGCGCTATTCGAACGCTAAGCCTCCGTGACACATAGCATCCATTCGTGTATATACTTTCCCAACCGCACAGGAACTACACGCGGGCTTAGTTTCCCTTGCGGCATATTGAATGAATGCAAACGACTGCTGCTGAAGTCGGCACCTGACATGTTAATGCGTGCTCGTGTCATTTCTATCTTTTCGCCAGCGTATACGCATGATGCTCTCAAACTGCTGCTGCTTCTTTCTGCGGCACGTAGCTGTACCCTAATGCGCAACCTGCACTTGGGACTTCGATGGCTCGTATACCAAGTGGCAACAGTATTGTTTGCCTGCAAGCCCGTTGTGTCTATAAGCTGCACCTATCACCCTGTGGCAAAAAAGAGTCCTTTGACTCTTTTTTGTCTCATATATAACTCTCTTTAAAGAGACGCGTTAACTCTGTTGTGAAGAGGGAGTATAGCGTCACGTGAACACCCCGAATGTTTCTATAGGAGGGCTGTGCTCTCTGCGTTTCTTTTATTTCTTTTTTTGCTTCACTCGCACATCGCCAGCCGTTAGGAAACGCAAAATGTTTGTCTGAACATCCCCGTATTATGGGCTTGTTTGAGCAACACGCAAGCGTATATGTGCTCGGTATATCGTACCGCGTATGGTATCGTACTGTATGCGCCCGTGAAAGCAATGGGCTAACGGAACGACTCGCGGGCTTCAGTGTCGCGCCTCTTTTCACGGCCCGACGGTTTCTCAGTATGCGCGCGCCGCCACCGTGCTGCACTTTATACATAGTGTCGACAGAAGCGAGCGAAATGGGTTCACGCCAAGTGCGAGAGGCCGTACGGGCTTCTAATCTTCTATTTACGAGCAGCGGACAACGTGCCCGCCATGTTGACCGTGCCTCAGGCGGAGTGCGCGCGCAGATCACGGGCCGCCAACGTGCCCGGGCTGCTTCTGCTGCGTGTAGCGAACTCCGCGAGACACTTACTCGAGCATTGCCACTCTGAATCGACTGCCGGCGTCTCTATTCTAATGCGAGACTCCGCATGGCAGTTGTTCCTCTCAGTCCTCCATCCTGTGTCGCAGCTTCGAGAGAAGATTCGTGATGATTTGCAATACTCTCTGCAGCCCGACGCGAGTGTTGCATACGATATATACTTGCAGGGCCGATGGTCGCAAGTATACACTATAACGCTAATTCTGTCAGATCGAGTCAAGGTCATCACGGACACGCACGAAGCGCCTCGCAGTACTCAAGCCATAGCGGAGGACAGTGGCGCCGCTTTCATAATGCGGGGGGCCATGACCTTCAGAACAATGCGCACGTCCGGCGTATCAGCTTCCTTCGAAGAGTAATCCATTCGTCCATTCAATACGGCTATAGCTATAGGCTGTTATCAGCTTTGCATGCTTTTTTTTTTTCGCATCTCTCTCTCCTAGTGGACGTCTCAGATCAGAGACGGCCGAACTCCAGCTATCCGTCGCAAGACTGTCTTTTATGTTAAGAGACGAGTTTTCCAAAAAGTTTTCCGTTAAGCAACGCCGAAGAGCATGACGTCACGTGTCTTTAGCTTTGCGTAGCCCAAGCAAACAAAGTCACGACTGTGTTTGGAAATCATGGAATATATATAGTGAATCGAGCAGCGTCGACCTTCGTCACGAGGTCTCTGAACATAAGCACGTGGCACTGGCACACAAGAACCCGCAGACGAATCGAAAAAAAAATGTTTTTCGTTCGCACGTACTGTTCCAATTAGCCCCGACCACCTTATAGCACTATACGCGCATCAGGAGTGGTTAGAATTAGCTTTTACGATACGCACAGTTGTTGTGTAAAAGTATTCTTGTGACTACGGAGATCGTGGGTTCGTTAATTCACAGATATTTTCCCGCGATAATACTGTTTATAAAAGCGAGTAGATGCAGGGCAATTGAGATGTTGGTCCTACGGATGGCGAAGGCGGTCGACCAATGGCAACAGCACTTCCAAACAACAAGCTTTGAGAGTTTGTCGCCTGGGCTCTTAAAGTGCGTGAGATGCCGCATCTCAGAACCAGCGGAAATGCGATTTCTTCTGAAGGACAGCGTAAGAAAAGAATAATCCAAAATAAATCATGTATACGGGGCACTGTTCGCGAAAACACAAAGCAAAAAGGCGTTTTTCTGGCATACGAAACTGCCGCAGCGTCAAGCGTTACAATAAAAAAAAGTCACAGTTTCGCCGCAAGGCCGAAGCAATGAATGCGATAGCAAGAAACTAATGCTATATGAAGTGAGGCTCGCCAATGGATACTCTCAGTTTGAACAGCGCTCCTGTTGCAAAGGCGGCCGAAGCAGCGAATGAAACTAGCGTGCTTCAAGTGTCGAGCTGTGACACTTGATAGTTCGCGCTCATCTTCTGTTTGTTCGTTTAGCGGCGTCCCTTGAGCTCGAGTGGCTTTCGTACGCTCCGTAACATGAGCGCGGACATCACGGTGAAAGCGTGAAACATCCCTCTTCCCCTCAGCACAAGAAAACCGCGCCAGCAGACAGCGGAAGGGCAAGGTTCTACCTGCGCAAGTATAAGAAGAAGAGAGCGAGCTCGCCGACTACTTTTAAATGCGCCTGTCGCGCTCCTAACGCCATCTCGCTGGTAATGAAGAAACGCTTATAAGCGCAGCCGTCTCTGAGTCCGTCCAGCTGTAAAGGATGTGTATATAACGCTCGCCGTTACCTACGTGGAGGATCTGCGTTTCATGGCGTAGTGGCTAGCGCCTCTCGCTGCGGAGGAAGAGGTCCCTGGTTCGATTCCGCGCTTCGGATGCATTTTCTGAATTATTTTTCTTTGGGGCTTTTATATATATATACATACTTATACATATAGGGTGCATGACGGCGACGGGGACGGACATTTTCCAGCCGAGACTGTCCATATAATTGCTATCGCAATAAAAGTATGAAGCGCAAGATATTCTAACAAGTGAATGATGCGAGCAAAATCGAAGAAAACACAGACTTAGCCTCATCGAGAAAACGTTTGGAACTGCAAACAGCACTTCGCCATAGGGGATCCTTGAAAAAAAAAAAAGCATAGTATCCCTAATACCCCCAGGTCGATTCCACGAAAGATCGAAAAAGGGTGTATATTTGATGTTTCCGATTTTCCTGATAATTTTGTATGTTGTGCACATATGACTGCGCAGCACGAAATCGCAGTTCGTTTTCAAATAAAAATTTTTTTCAACACAGGAAAATTCGACAAGTGTCGCCGGTTGACGACGACCATTTTACGAAGAGTGCGTTTTCGTAAATTCGCAATCATGCTGGCAGCCACTGAAGCTATATATTACAAATATCTTTTTTTTTTGGCGGAAGTAGAAGTAAAGAGGAAATAGCTCTTATCATTTCATGGAATTCTGAGTAAATTATGTATTTTTAAAAATTCACGAAAAACGCTGCGTTTTTGAAAATCAGTCAAATTTGGGACGCTATGGCTACTTCAGTGAACATCTTAGCTTGTTCATATTTGCAGTATGAATAGGCCTTTATGTGAATAATGAACCTCTGCATTTGTATTTCTCTAATAATTTTCAAAGTAGTAAATTTTCATGCTCGAAACACCAAAAAGAGAAAAGTGCTCCTTCACTCAAAAATCTATAATAAAAAAAACCCAATCTCAATTTTGTTCAAAGTCCCCCAAAATGTTCTCAAAGGACTGCAGAATGATATTATGAAAAAACATGTTGCATCATTTTTATTACAACAAAAGCAGAAAATGTCAAACATTGTGTTTTCAGAGCGTGGTGGCTACTGCGCAAAGGACATCTCTAGTAACAAGAAAATACAGTAACACGTCTTTTTTCTTTTCTGAGCTTCGCTAAATAATGATCTATGGTCGGAAATTGGGAACTGTTTTGTAAAGAAAAAGACCGTTCCAATTAAATGCATTCGCGTGGTTTGCGACTTCACGCCAGTGTTAGACATCCCTCAGTCCACAGTATGCACTTTCAGTTGTAGCCTCCTTTTCTTTCATCTATTTCAGTTGAGTATAATTCATATCTTGAGTGCTAAAGATCGCATTCCCTCCATGCGTCTCTTATGATGATGTGCTGTGCCAGAATTGAGAGATTGGTATAAAAGCCAAGGTCTCTTCATGAATGGAAATGAATTTCTGGAGAGCGGTCGCCAAGAGGTGTGGTTTTTGTTGGCCCAAATGTGTACGTTGTCAAACCTTATGTGATCAATGCAGAGTTTAAAAAGAATCGATTACGTGAAGATTGGTGGCAGCAGTTCTGGCCAGGGACAAAACACGTTTTGTTTGCATTGCATCTGCTTTGTTTTGCATATCCTTCTTTCTCTTGAAGGAGTGCTGGCAGATCTGGTTTCCCTCTTGAATTGAGCGCGCATCCTGCTTCATGACCCTCCGCAAAAGAGTCTCGATCCGATATCTTCTACGTAACGAAAATTCTGCGGCAGCGGAATTTTCTTTTTGTGCACCATGAGGCAGTCCGTACAAAATCTCGGCCATGGCTATAACGCCTACCCATAGCCGCCTTCAGAGCGTAGGATAGTGATCGCATCAAAGTGAAGCACAATTGGGAT
This sequence comes from Rhipicephalus sanguineus, assembly GCF_013339695.2. NCBI lineage: Eukaryota > Metazoa > Arthropoda > Arachnida > Ixodida > Ixodidae > Rhipicephalus > Rhipicephalus sanguineus. The sequence continues at coordinate 336,776,266 of NC_051176.1, forward strand.
GCTTAACTTCTATCTCAGGTGGTGTTTGGCTTACTGGCACAGCCGTACTCGTTGCTGTCGTCTGCTCAGGCGGGCGTCCATCGCGCCGTACTTTGCACCTGTCCGCCTAACGCATGCTACCCGTTTACACGAGTGCTTGTAGCGCGGGCCACACGATTCGCACTGTGCGGATCCAGAGACCGGGCGGGAGAGCGACGAACGGTGAAAAATGTATCGTGTAACCAACGCAATCGACACCCCAGCTTTTTCTCGTGCATAGCGACAAAGCCCGGCAAACAATGTGTGGCTGCTGTGCTTAGGTTGCACTGCGGTACTCGCCGTTCACCACTGCCGCCATTTGCGATTTCTCACATTCTTACAATGCATGATCGACTCAGCTACACATATTTCGCGTTTAGCTTCGTTACTTTTATATAAGCGCATTTACTAAAAAAAAAATTATCCAGAGGAATGAAAATGTCCGTGCTGCCCGTCAACGAGGAATGTAAGTGGTGTCGCAAATGCATTTAATTGGAACGATCTTTTTTTTTCTTTACAAAACAGTTCCCACTTTCCAACAATAGATCATTACTGCTGTTTAGCGAAGCTCAGAGAAGAAAAATGACGTGTTACTGTATTTTCTTGTTACTAGAGATGTCCTTTACGCAGTGGCCACCACGCTCTGGAAACACAATGTTTGACATTTTCTGCTTTTGTTCTAATAAAAATGATGCAACATGTTTTTTCATATCATCATTCTGCAGTCCTTTGAGAACATTTTGGGGGACTTTGAACAAAATTGAGATTGGGTTTTTTTATTATAGATTTTTTAATCGAGGAGCACTTTTCTCTTTTTGGTGTTTCGAGCATGAAAATTTACTACTTTGAAAATTATTAGAGAAATAGAAATGCAGAGGTTCATTATTCACATAAAGGCCTATTCATACTGCAAATATGAACAAGCTAAGATGTTCACAGAAGTAGCCATAGCGTCCCAAATTTGACTGATTTTCAAAAAACGCAGCGTTTTTCGTGAATTTTTAAAAATACATCATTTACTCAGAATTTCATGAAATGATAAGAGTGATTTCCTCTTTACTTCTACTTCCGCCAAAAAGAAAGTTATTTGTAATATATAGCTTCAGTGGCTGCCAGCATGATTGCGAATTTACGAAAACGCATTCTTCGTAAAACGGTCGTCGTCAACCGGCGACACTTGTCGAATTTTGCTGTGTTGAAAAAAATTTTTATTTGAAAACGAACTGCGATTTTGTGCTGTGCAATCATATGTGCACAACATACAATATTATCAGGAAAATCGGAAACATCAAATATACACCCTTTTTCGATCTTTCGTGGAATCGACCCCCACTCTTACTGATCGCTAGACGAAAAAAAAAATAATAACAAAAAAAAACTGCGTAATATTTTCTATATCGTGCAGTACTGAAGGCGACAGAGCAGCAGATCTTTTGCTGTATAGCCGACCAACAGTCACGCGAAAAAGAGATCAGCTCAGGGAGAGTCGCGAACACTGCTTGCGGGTCGCAAACGGCTTCTTTTCGAAATGTAGAAGAACGGAAAGGTTTATAAAGGACCAAGCAAAAAAGCTTTGATGAGGCTGGAAGTTGAGCGCAATTTGCAAACGAAAGAAAAGAGAACTAGAGAAAGGACGGCTCAAGTGGAAGTTGCTGCTGAGCGGCGTTGCATAGCCCGCTCGATCACGCCATAAGAAAATCGCCTTTTCTCCTCTATATCACGGCGGACACGCCATACAATAGCTAGAACGTCGCAGAAGCCATGAAGTAGAGCGTGAGCCATAATGATGATCGAAAAGTGACGCTGCGAAAGTGACGGCCGTCGTCCCTACCCAATTAGGACACAATTGGCCGTCAGTCGCGTACACCCACTAGTCACTTACCTTATAGGTATGTTCAATTCGTCTTATTTTTTTGCTTCGTTTGAAGTTAAGCGCATAGAACATTCCGGCTTATGAGCGCTGTGAATAGATAGATAGATAGATAGATAGATAGATAGATAGATAGATAGATAGATAGATAGATAGATAGATAGATAGATAGATAGATAGATAGATAGATAGATAGATAGATAGATAGATAGATAGATAGATAGATAGATAGATAGATAGATATTTTAAATGATAATCCAGGAGATGTTAGCGTAGTTTATCGCCTGGCTTGCTACTACAGGTGTCGGGTGGTGAATGGATGAATGGATTGGAAAAGCTTTATTGAGGATTATGTCGCGCTAGTTGTATAGCCCAAAGCGAGCCGCTCCCACGTTGGGACAGAAAGGCCTAGCCTTTTGGGTGGTGACTATGTTAATGACAGACACAACACACACACACACACACACACACACACACACACACACACACACACACACACACATATATATATATATATATATATATATATATATATATATATAGAGAGAGAGAGAGAGAGAGAGAGAGAGAGAGACCACCCCTTAAAGGGAGAGAAAGAAAGATGAGGAAGGAAGTGAAGGAAGAGAAAGAAAGATATAAAGAGAGAGAAAGAGGAAAACAGAGAGCAAGGATAGCCATGTATAGTGTAGTACAGCAAGGGGTGGGAAAGGGAAGTGAGGAGGAGGGAAAGGAGGAGGGCAACGCCACCAGCTCCGCTCCTTCCTCAGTCTTTGCACTACCAATACGTAGCTGCCCCAATTTTTTTACCTTAACAAAGCTTCTGCTATAGCTTGAATCGCTGCATCTTACTTAACTGCATGACGCTTGCGAGCGGCCTTATGACTGTCAGTGCGCCTTGTCCGATGGAGCTATGCTTTTGTCACTCCTTTGTAAGTTTTACCGGTGACAAAAAGCGAGTTCAGCGCGTGTAAACGAATTAAGCGTTTGTTATGCTCAGAAATCTACGGCGCGTGTCACGAGTCCGCAGGTATCCCATAGCGACAATACTACTTGAAGAAGGCGCTGGTAGTCGGCGGCTTGCGTGTAGCTGCCCTACTTACACGTATAGTGCCGCGTTGTTGATCGCAGTGCGGAAGAGTCAACTCCACGAGATGTGCAATACACATCCGCCACGCCTCACAAACCGCAGTGGAAGTGAATTCTTTGTCCTTGAAAACTAGTCAAGCGCGATCTGATTCAATGACAAGACACGTTCACATTGGATGCGACACGGCCTGGAACAGCGCTCACAAGGGCAGCAATGCACAGGCAGTGAAGGTGAAATGAAGCGCTCTGGGTACACGTCACGCCCGGGCTTGTCGTTCGAGGGCCTCCGTCGTTCACATGGCGACCGGGGGTATGCATACAGCCGTGTTTGAGTTGCGGGCCAGTGGAGCACCTCAAGGGCGCACTTATGCAGTGGAATCCTTTAATCATATGCTTCAAAGAGAGCGGAGCACGGGCGCAGAGAGAGAGGCCGCATCGCGACGTACGCAGCACCTTACAGCCGCATGCGAAGGTCGCTTCGTACTGTTGACGTGTCACCCGGTATCGCACGTATACAGAGTTACGAAGCGCGAAGTCGTTTGCCGCCTCTTTAACAGAACACGTTCACTGTCTTTTCGCCGCGCTAATACCCACTCGAGACCTCCAAAGAGATACGCTTACTCGGCGGGAACTTGTATACGATCAGGGTCGTAGGCGACGCGAGAAACGGTGACTGCTACTGCGAGACGACGGACTTGTGTGTCTTCCTCAAGGCACAGTTAGACCCGTTTAATCTCGACTCGCCTTCAAAGCGAGGGGAAATGGGTGAGGGCAAATGCACCTGCACCTATCATTATTCTTATAGCTGGAAGCGTGCTTCGTAAGAATTCATTTGCTGCAATTCCATTGATTTCTAATTATCCATCCAGGTGGCGAGCCGGTCAATAACGTGAGGAGAGACTCACGCGCACTCGCTTGCGAAAAACTGGAAGAATTTAAAAGTAGAAGAGTTCTTGCAAAACACTGCCCTCGCTTCCTTTTAGAGTGCCTGTCGTCCCATTTTTTAATTGTTACTTATCTATCGGAAGCCATCGAATCCATAATTTTCTTACATTACAGGGTGGCGGCAATCACGGCAGAAGGCATGGTTCAAGGAGATATTCGTGACGAATGCATACGTATCTCTTTGCTGTACTTATGCATTCGGAAGCCACATTATGCTATCGATGCTTATTCGCAGGCTGCTGCTCTTAGCACATGAGTTCTCATGTTCCTTGGTGCGGAATGAGCGTCATTTCTTTCTCAATCACTGTTGCTACCCTGTGCCTTTCGGAGTTGCGAGGCTTTTAGCCGACAGTGTAAGATTCCGGGCACAGAGGCGACATAGTGACGGTGGTTCAACCTGCATAGCAGTAACGTTAAGAATGATTCATTAATGTTTTCATTCGATTCAACGCGTGCTTTTGCTCAGCGTATATATCATCCTCAATCTGCGTGAATTGCAGCTTCATTTTCTGCTTCTTTTGTATTTGTCGGGTGGCCGGTCACAGGGGTATAGATATCCTTCTTTTTCTCCGGGAAGGGCCACGTCAGAGCTCAGCAGATACTGTGTCTCGAACCCATCCTCTCTGAAGGTTTGCGTGCAGGAAACTAATAGCGACTGAACCAGGAAGGAAAAAAAAAGAATTAGAGGCGCGCCTTTATGCCTACTATGACTGAATGCATTGAGCGGCCCTGTTCGCTGGGGTATATTACGGGAGCATCTCTCAATGGCCAACGTACAGACCAAGCACCTGTATTCACGATGTTTTTGTTTTGCTTTTGTCTTAGGCCAGCGGAGCGATCAAGGGCGCGGGCGCGATTCGACCTTGCCTTAGCTCTTCAGCGCGGCATTCGCCTGCTCCGCAGATCGTCCTCGGACTCGTCACGGGACGCCACCAGTGTGTGTGTGTGTGGGGGGGGGGGGGGATCACTGGGATCACTGTTGCGTGGCACGCGTGTGCACGCACGCCGCTCGTTCCCTGTACACACACACGCGTAGTCTGAGCAGGCGTGATTCGGGTAGTCTGACGATGGCGACCTTTTTCTTTTTTTCCTTTGATCATCATCGCCCATCGATCTCTAGGTAAATGACGTCGGGCGGGAGCCAGCGTAGCGCGACGACTGTTCGTCGTTTCTTGGAGGACACTTACCTGCGCATCTGTTGCGTCACTCTGTCGCCGCAGGGATTTGTATATGCTGCTGTAATAATATGTTCCTTGCCGCGGCTTCGTTGAACCCCCAGTCTCTTGGTAGTCGTGTGGGTTATAACGCAATTTTAATCCGCGTCGATATAAACGCGTGCATGTGTGCGCTTATGTATGTATATTTATGTATGAAATTTAGGCTTAGACCTTTTATTGTCGTCAGATTAGGTATCCTCACAGATACTTGAATAGCGCATTGCGTTCAAGTCATTCGTTCATTTACTTGATTTTGCTTTGTTTAGCAATTAGGTATTATCAATTAGTTTGTGCTGATGCGTGGGCATCTGTTGCATCACCCTGCCGCCGCAGGGATTTGTATATGCTGCTGTAATAATATTTTCCTTGCTGCGGCTTCCTTGAACCCCCAGTCTCTTGGTAGTCGTCTCCATGATAGGTATGCGCCACTGTGACACCAGAGGTGCAAGATACTTAAATGTAGCCCTGACGAAGACAGCACTCTATGTCGAACCATTGACTCCGGCGACATTCAGACATTCTCGGCGAATTCTCATCAATAAATGGATATAATGGATATACATATAAGTTGTACAAACATGAATAAGCGCCTCACACAGGCTGGCCGACATTTCGTTTGGCGAACCTGTCTTCGTCAAAGGCGCCTCATCATCCGTTACGTGTTAGTTTTGAAAGGGTTAACCACTGACGTCACATCACGTGGTGTCGCTTTCGTTACTTGTCGGTACTGCTGGTCTTTAACACCTGACGTGAAATGATCATGCTGGTTCCCTGTTCAGTTTTTTTTCTTTTGTCGATGACAAGTACCGACAGCACGTGACCTGATGTCACTGACCAACTCTTCGAAAACTAACATGCTAAAGATGATGAGGCGCCTTTGACGAAGATAGGTCCAGCAATCGAAACGTCTGCTAGCCTGTCTGAGGCACTTATTCCCGTTCAGACAATTTGTATATCACATTATGCGTCCATTTGTCAGTCCCTTCCTGTACTTTGGATTTCCATCAATAAATTCAGTTAGAAATGTCCTATTCCTTTGCGTATATACCTGATATCGCCACTCCACCCGACATCGCCACTCCTACCTGTAGATTTGTGACCGAATTCATGAGAACCTCTTACGTAAGAATTGTTTTCAAGAAAAAAGAAATTCTAGACACTTTTGACGCTGGACAAATCATTAGCCATGGCGGAAAACCACTGAGAAAAAAAAATCGGTAGATCCCACGCATTGTGGGAATCGGTTTCATGCGAAGTAGTCAGCGAGCAGATATAGTTCTTTGCCACGTTTTTTTTTTTTTTGGCTTTCAGCCATGCGTTATGAGTTGGGTCGACGTGTTTTTGTTAGTGTAGTGGTTGTGTGAGCATCGTGGACTTACCAGGCTCGTCGACTACACCGGTATTTAACTGGTAACTTATGGTCTGAAGTAACGTCAGCACTCACGTTAGATCACAGACACAAGTATTATCAAAACTACGTGCACTTTACGGTGCGATGATGTGAATATCAAACGTAACTTTGGTTAGCGTTTTCCCCCGGTGTCGAGCAACGCTTGAATACAACTTGCGGAATCATAGGAATACAAATTTAATGTTTATTAGACTGCTATAAAAGCGGAGCCAACACTGGAATCACAATTGACGTTGACCCGAAATGACGCATGCATCATAGCAGTACATATGTAGTTTTTATTGATTTGTTATAAAATTAGATAGTCAGCACAGCAACCACAACTGACGTTGCACCGATATTACGCCTGCATAAGGTCTTTTTCCAAAGCAGTTTCAAAACCTGGCTTGGCTCTGTGGTAGAATACCTGACTGCCGCGCAGAACGCTTGGGTTCGATTCCTGCTGGGATCTTGATTTTTATTCATTGCATTCGTCAGGTCAAAGCTGCCGATGTCACTTTTTCTTAACGATCTCTCATTTAAGTGACCAATGTCTGTTGTCGCAGTTCCTGGGTAGATATAAACTGTGAATCACTTGTGGCGCGTACCCGCATACGGCGGCCCGTGGTATACGGGTATGTGCCACACGTGTCTGGAGGAAAGGGTTTGGCGACGTACGCGACAGGATTTTCACGTCAATCATCATGTCATGACCAGACAGTCATATTCGTCAGACCCTCTTACCCTCCCATACCAATTTTGGTCTACACCACGTCAGGCGTTAGGCGATCGCGAGGGCACCCAGACGTAGGCGGCTAAATAGATATAGATACGTAGATAGAAACGCTCAAGGTGCCTTGGGTTCGCTGAGAAATGCTTCGCATTTAAAAAAAAGTTTACGTGCGAACAGCCTTGTTTACGTGCGAACAGCCTTGTAATTTGACATGTATTGTCCCGCGTGAATGGAGTGTTTATTAGCTTTGTAAGGTAGCTCATTACAGTTACTTGTTTAGGACTGCCTCGTTTGTGCAATTGTAGATATCTGTACAGAGGAAGTGACGGGTAGATAAATAAGTGCACATATAAACTTGTGTCGCATTGACACCCGCAACAGGGCTGCTCATTTTCGTTTCTCCGTAACCATTCCCCCCTTCGCCCATTTTTTTTTGTGTTGCAGAACGTCGCGAAATGGAGTAGGGGGGGGGGGTTATATAAACCTCAACATCTCCACAGCAACCAAGGTAGAACATAACAGAATAGGGTGGCAGGCCGTAACACACTCAGGTAAATTGCTTGTGAAGGTGCATGCGTGTGGATGTAGGCACTGTTGGTACATCTGTTGTGATCACTGTACGTGCCATAATTGTGACCCAGCACCTGGTTGATCTGTTACGCTAGCATGGTTGCCTTCTTATTTAAAGCCCCCACTTCTTCTGCACCTTTCTCCCCCCAAAATTTAAACAAAAATAATTGGAGCAAAAGTCGTGATGTAAGATTACAAGTCTTATCTGTATGTTCAAGTACATCTCTCCCGATAAATCGTATAAGATGCACCGAGCAGGCAACCGGCATAACTCGTGCATAGCCAGTGCGTTTTATAGTTGCTACAGCTGTCATGCGTCTCTACTTGCGCGAACTTATGTACAAATTTATACGCCACTTATTTTCCAGCGCAGACGCGATAACTTTCTTTTAAAAATGTCCATTTAGGAATGTAAAAAGACAGAGATAGAAAGAGCTTGGCGTACGGCCGTCACACGGGCACCAACAGTAACTAACAATGATATCGCGTGCAGCCGTGAAACTGCCTCCCAGATCTCCCTGACATTTCATACATGGCTTATTCATGCACTTTGTGTGCGAAAGAGACCTGAGTGATATGCTGACAGGCCGGTATCACCGCCATATTTCGGCATCTTTTCAAGCAAAAAATGGTCGCACAAACACGCAACCGTGGATATATATATAGAAAGATGTACCTTCTTCGTCGTGGCTAACAGCGCGACTAACACGGACGTAGACGAGATGGGGACACGTTCATTCATATTCAATCGCCATAAATATTTTTTTTTGACAAAATTTCCCCAGGGAGCATTGCGAGCGACGATGTGTCAGATGTAAATCTTTGGGGCTGTACGCGCAATTTTTTTTCTCGGTTCCGCGCTGGCACACCATAGTAACAATTGGAAGAAAAGTATAGCATGATCGATGAGCGTTGTTTCGGAATTAGATGTTTCCATGCTTGCTTCTGCTTACTCTTATCACGTGAGTTGACAGCTATTTCTGGCACCGTTTCATCGATCCCCGAGGTTTCTATCGCTATTTTAGAGCGCAGCTTTTAGGCGCCCGTTCCTGCGTTGGGAGGTGTCAGATGTCGCCGTCGCCATCGCCGTCGGTGGCGTAACCGATAGACATGAAAAAATAAAATGACGAAGAAAAATACCCAGGATCGAATGGTATTTGAACCCGGGCCCTGTGCGTGGCAGTCGAGTATTCTACCACAGAGCCGCACTGTTTCTTGAGACTCATTTGCGAAAAGACCGTATACAGGCGTCATGTCGGGCAAGGAATCGCGTCAACCTATATGTAATATAGCATGGCAGAAGAGTAAAATAACAACCAGTCATCACGCAGTGCTAATTGCGCAACGAGTGTGTGGTTTAATGCTTCCCTCCCATTCCAAAGTGCTCAGCCATAATTATTCATCGTCATCAGCCACATGAAGCATCACAGAGCGCACATAATAGATGTGTAGCGGGTACCTCGCTTATCCGCAGAAAGACGGATAATGGCGTAGTGGGTGCTGTCCTACTTCACAAAAATCATTATTTATGGCGTAGTCGATACCTTCCGGAGAGCCAGAACTTCAAACACAGTTGGCCTTTGTCCCAACACGAAGCTGCGCTCAGAATTCGCATTAGGCAGTATCGTAATCGTCGGTGATTTTTTTTTCCTTTCTTTTATAGCCTCTTAAGGCGTTTTTTCCGTTCCTTCTTTCGCACATTCGTAACTTCATTCTTTAATAGAATGTACCCTTGGTGAGCATACTGTGTCCTGCTCTATCACGTTCTCTGGTTGTTTAACCTCTTACGCAAGACAGCTTCCTTGAGCGCTTCCTTATTTCAAAGTGTTTCAGCCTGCGCCACTTCTCCTCGTTTCATTGTTTTTTTGTTTTTGATATTTGTTGCATACGTAAGCAATGCCTCGCTGTTTTCTATACAAACGAAGAGCTGTGATACGCGCGTGATGTGGCCATGTCGCGTGTTTGCATAGAATCCACCATAGTATGTTTGGGCATTTCTTACTCGGCGCTTGGTGGTGAGTGACTGCAAACAAGCTGCAAGGCCATGTCGGGTTGGTGGTTGATTTGACCAAAATATGGCCGTATGCAATTGAACAATCGCTATTTGTAAGCGCGCGTCCACTATGTACCGCGTGTGTTGATTTGACTGTGTCTATCTAGGTCTCCTCCGTCCTTAACTTTGTCTAACATGCCCATCTATCTTTACTACTACTACTACTACAACTACAACAACAACAACAACAACAACTACTACTACTACTACTACTACTACTAATGCTACTACCACTACTAATACTACTACTGCTACAACAACTACTACTACTACTACTCCTACTGCTGCTGCTACTACTACTACTACTACTACTGCTACTACTACCACCACCACCACTACTACTACTACTGCTACTACTACTACTACTACTACTGCTACTACTACCACCACCACCACTACTACTACTACTGCTACTACTACTCCTACTACTACTACTACTGCCACTACTACTATTGCTACTGCTACTACCACTGCTACTACTACTGCTACAACTACAACTACTACTACTACTGCTACTACCACCACCACCACTACTACTACTACTACTACTACTACTACGACTACTACTACTACTACTACTATACTACTACTACTACTACTACTACACTACTACTATTGCTACTGCTACTACCACTGCTACTACTACTGCTACAACTACTACTACTACTACTACTACTACTACTACTACTACTACTACTACTACTACTACTACCACTACTACTATTGCTACTGCTACTACCACTGCTACTACTACTGCTACAACTACAACAACTACTACTACTACTACTGCTACTACCACACCACCCTACTACTACACTACTACTACTACTACTACTAACTACTACTACTACTACTACTACTACTACAACTATTGCTACTGCTACTACCACTGCTACTACTACTGCTACAACTACAACTACTACTACTACTACTACTACTACTACTACTACTACTACTACTACTACTATTGCTACTGCTACTACCACTGCTACTACTACTGCTACAACTACAACTACTACTACTACTACTACTGCTACTACCACCACCACCACCACTACTACTACTACTGCTACTACTGCTCCTACTACTACTACTACTGCCACTACTACTATTGCTACTGCTACTACCACTGCTACTACTACTGCTACAACTACAACAACTACTACTACTACTACTGCTACTACCACCACCACTACTACTACTACTACTACTACTACTACTACTACTACTACTACTACTACTACTACTACTACCACTACTACTATTTCTACTGCTACTACCACTGCTACTACTACTGCTACAACTACAACTACTACTACTACTACTACTGCTACTACCACCACCACTACTACTACTACTACTACTACTACTACTACTACTACTACTACTACTACTACTACTACTACTATTGTTACTACTGCATCTGCTACTACTATAGTTCTGCTGCTGCTGCTACTACTATGCATAATACTGGTCCAAACCAAGTACTGCGGAGATAAGCACAAATGACAGATGTGGTGGGCGAAGCGCGATTAGTTGAATTGTTGGCCATACGTCATTTTGAAAAACTTGGTATTTTGTTTCGGGAAATTAGCCATTAGGTTTCTTTTTGTCAAAGTACTACATGCCTGTAAAGAAGCTGTGCAAAAGTGAATCGGCCACGTTTGTTATTTGGCACGCAAGAGCTTCTTGGCATTCCCCGTGTAGGAGGGCGCTGGGTAACACCATAGTAGAAGTGCGGCGCATATGGCTGTTGTACAGGCTTCATGTACAGTACACTAATGACCTACCCGACAAACTGATTTGGAGGGCACCTACAAATAGATGTTGCAAAGGAAAGCCTTATACACCTGATGGCCAGTCATACATATAGGCCTCGTCAGGAAGCACGCCTTGCCTGTTTCCGTTTGCCTCATTTCGTTGGCAAGATGCCTATTTTTATATGTATGCATGCCTGAATAAAGCAAACTTCGAACTTAATCTTCACTTTCGTGTAACACACATGGTTAGATCCACTGATCTAGCGCTAAAGACCAAATATACGCTTGGTTTCTGCAAGTAGCACTTCTCTGCCTTCCCTTCGCTTTCGTATTATTTGAGGGTCGTCAGTGATGGCTCGTCCCTCGCTACGCCATGGCATATAATAGCTAGGGTAGCGGTGACGACAGCAATGTCACACATAATGACTCATTTCGATGCCCGTAACGTCATAGAGCGGTATACGCCATTTCTTCAGTGTATAGTGACAGTATGGCGAGTACTGTCTTCTTAGAATGAAACGAGAAATACATCACAGATGACGTCTCCTAGAAGTCTCAGCAGTGTCCGCAAAAACAGAAAACGCATAGTTATTATCTGCTGTCGGCGACATCACTTCGCCGGTCCGAGCAGCCGCGAAATTCTCGTCATTAATGCATCCCGCTAGAGGGGTCGGAAGGGGCCTTCATCTGAAGCCACCACACAGCGAGTATCCTACATGCTGCTCATTCGAGTCCCTTCTTTCGTATCCCTTGTGCCCTCGTAACGACAAACACCGCGAAGCGGAAATGAAAAAGCGAAGCGGTGTTGAAGGTGTATGCAGTATATGAGGTCTGCCGCGATGTGTGTTGAGACAGCAAGAGACGTGGACACGAAGAAGAAAATATAAGTCGCCCGCGGTCTCTCTCCAACTGTCGATCCCGAAGAGCGTGAAGAATTACCAAGGGTCACAGAGTTATGTAAGGCGCTTCTCTCTCTCTGCTTTTTTTGTCTTTGCTTTTTTTTTTTGCGGGCGCAGGCTGTGTCTCGTCAGCGTTGTTCTTTTTCTATCTTACCTTGTGTGCCAGCGGTTTCTTGGACTCAATGGCAGAGAAAGCGGTCTGGCCGTGCTCGTTCGGCGCATGCGGAAGTGCCTCGAGCACTGTTCCGGCTGTCGAGGACAACGAACGAAAGAGAGGACGCGTTTCTCCGTTTCGTTTTCTTGCTTCCTCTCGGTCTCTGCTTTCGTTTTTTCTAGCACTTATCTTTTTGTTTCTTGCCTTTCTTTGGAGAGTGGTAACTGATTTGGTAAGGAATGAGGCGCGCTCAGCGGGGATTGAAGAGAATACGCGCAGGCACCGGCCGCGTCATGGCCGGCATTTTCAAGACGTGAGCTCGTTCGGAGCGACGAGCCCAATCGCCGCTCTCCCGCACGCCGCATGACAGGAATCGCTAACGCCGACGAGCGCGGGTCGTCAACACGCACGCGCGCGTACATCCACATGCATGTGCACACGCACAAATGCGCTCAACAACGCACATAAAACCGAACAGTGTGTGTCCGGCAGTGCTAAGCTTGGAGGTCGTGGTTGAAAAATATAATTAGGTTGTTATTTACGTTGAGGGAGCTGTGTCGGGCGTTTCCGCGAGAGGATTAGGGGAATTACTGATTTTTATCTCGAGGGTTTACTAGTTTTATCCAAGGGGACGACGAGCTTTGTTAATTAGCTGCTTAGGGCAGCAGCACTCCAAGTCTACGAGTACAAAGTCACCCAATCGAACTTCAGCGGATTACTGCTATCGCTGCAGTGGGTCTCGAAACTGAAATGCATGCAAGACGGTACATGGCGATAGGGAAGGAAGAAGACGCAAGGCACGGGCACGTTACGCTCCACTCGGGTAGGCAGTGCAGAACAAGAGCGAACAAAGAAAACACGGAGGAAAAGGCGTTGCACGGAAGCCAGGCTAACGAGCGGAAACGCGCAGCGAACGGCTCGATGACGTTCTGACGGAAAACACCTTCAGAGACATTGGACATGTCGTTCCATGCCGGTGGCAATCACGTAGTACGCTCGACTCGTCTGATCAAGTAACGGTTTGACGCGCGAAAGAGGACACGTAAGTACAATGTACCAGCGTCATTCAACCGCGTACAGGTTCATTTGGACACGCGCGTGTGTGTGTGTGTGCGTGTGTGTGTGTGTGTGTCCTGTCCGCAGGCGCCTTAGCTCTATCGGTAGACGCACGCGTCATGCAGACTTTCCAAGTTTGCGAGTACTGCTCCCACTAACGGCCAAGTTACCTTTAACCTCCCTGCCTATGCTCTTCGTTTCTCTCTCTCTCTCTCCCACAGACCTGATGTGGTAGTTTATAGGATAGGGTGTTAAGTCTGCTGCTAAGGTCGAGTATGCGGGTACGATTCCCGGCCCCGGCGATCGCATATCGATGGGGTGAATTGCAAAAAGAACCATGTACTTAGCTTTCGGTGCACGTTATAAAACCTTTGGTGGCAAAAATAAATCGGGAGTCCTCCTACTACACTGTGCACCATGATCACGCTGTTTTGGCACGCAAATATCCCAGAATTTTTTTGCATCAATCTCCATCTCTCTTGTTTTTTATTTTTAATAATCGAAACGTTATCTAAAATATACCCTCATTGTTGAGGGTAAAATAGAACCTCAACAAGAACAAAAAAAAAAAAGATTCCTCGGTATTCGTACATTTAGGTGCGAGCTCCCGAGCTTCCTCTTAACAGCCAATCGCAGCAACACACACAAGGTAATCTTGCTGCAAGTGTAAGAGAGCGAAATGCTTCCTTGAAAACCCGCAGTATTAGCTTGGCGGCTACGGCGTTGCGTCGCTCGGCAAGGCTGCGGGTCCGTTCACGGCCACGAGAGCCGTACTTCTATGGGAGTTATAAAATAGATAGATAGATAGATAGATAGATAGATAGATAGATAGATAGATAGATAGATAGATAGATAGATAGATAGATAGATAGATAGATAGATAGATAGATAGATAGATAGATAGATAGATAGATAGATAGATAGATAGATAGATAGATCTGTTTGTAAATACGGGTGGGGCAAGGTTTACTTCTTGCGCGTATATCCAAAATCGGATATATTCTTTGCTTTTCTTAAAAATAAAAAAAAACAAATGAAGGAGTCGTCATTTCTTGGCTACGGCTAAGCCTTTACACTTGGTTGTTAAATAAAGATAAATTTTAAGAAAGAAAGAACAATCTATACATACACACAGTCCTGCACTTGGTGCGTTCGAAACTTCTTATTTTAACTCCACTTACACACAAGCACGATGCACACTTTCGATGTAGTTCGCTCAGTGTTGATTAAAAATATTGGTTGTGATCCATATAGTTGCACATACAGCCCACTATAAGAACATATGTCCGATAGTTTGTTTTCAGGAGCTACGTTCCTTTCACTAAGAAGCCGGCTTGGGGTGACTTCATCATGGCGACCGCGCCAGTGGCTGTTCACTGTACTTATGATGGGAAGAGATAGCGTCTGTCAACCACTCCGCGCTTTCGATCTTTTTGCCCAATATTATTATTTTGACAGTAAAAAGCTTTCCTAGTTTCGAGAGTGCGTGTACAAATGTGTAGGGCTCCCGCGTGATTTTTGAATGGAGCGTCGACAGTTGTAAAAATAAAACAAAGGGTATAAAGCTGGCAGTCAGACCTATGAGGAAATTGTCGTTTTACCCCTCATTCGACGCAAGCGAAGCACTCCCGATTGATAGTGACTCTGTAACTCCTCGTCCCCATTCATTCCACTATACACTGAAACAAATGCTTGGCTTTGTCCTGGCGTGTTAATGTTTGCTCAACGACAACAGCGCGTGGACATTTCATCGGACGCGTCTCCGGTTTTGTGCGACAAACCTGCGCTGGCGATAGTGAAGTGCAAATTTTTTTCTTGCGGATACAAAAAAAAAAATAAATAAAAGACGCATTATCAAGTGCAGAGATAGCAATCGTTGGTAGTCTTTTGTTGGATTAATTCTAAAGTTCACATTCAATAAGTACACTTTCAACGACTTCATCTGTCCCAGGGAACATCCAAAGCTAGATATGTGCGTACGCTGCACACGCTGGAAGGCGCTGAGCACTTCGGACACTGCTCTGTCGTTCGATTGACCTCCACTAGAATATTTAGCTTTGAGTTTGTAGCGTTGTCTTTTTACCGCTTTTACGCTATATATTTCACATTCACTTTTTTTTCTCGGTTCTTGCTTTCCTGCTGTGTTCATTGTCATTAAATGTTGTCATTTAGCTTTTGTAACTTCTGAACTTGTTCTTTCGTTCCACTGGCCTACGCTTCTTTTTATTAACAACAAAAAACGAGAGAGACAGAAATCGATTCCGTAATCTGTTGACGATGCAGACGAACAACAGACTCCATCTGGGCGTTTGCAATAACAGAGAATTAGCATCATCAACTATTGTGGTTAGCACCTCTCTTCATCGCGTTTGAGTTTGTCGCGTTGGGCGTAACGTCGACCTAGTAGCCCGAATGAGTGGAGTAAAGACGATGATTTCCATTTTTATGTGTCGGACTTGCGCTTCTATAGCGCTCATTCTGCATAACGTAAAGCGGACGACGTGCTAGTCAGAAGATTTATATTCAGCGTTTGGTGCATCGAATTTACTACAACCACCATAGGCGTCGTACGCCTGCGAAGAGTGAGTGCGTATCGCACGCGGGAATGAGCCGAAGTAGAGCCATGCCGCGCGAAAGCATCTTGCTGAAGCAGAACCCGGGTTTTTGTCATTTGTTCACGTTGATTTTAATTTTCCGCTTGTTGTTTTTTTCTTCGTTAGTGGAGAAGAACGGGCGATTCGAATAAATAATGCGTAATAGGACGCAATGTTTTCCTCTAGCACCGAGAACAGACGAAATTGACGGCTTTACGAAAGAAATTCAGCGAAGAATAAGAGAGCCGTGGATGAGACTCTCAAAGGCTGAAAAAGACGAATGAAGTTAACATCAGGTTTTATTATTTTTCACGGTTGTATGTAAAAAAAAGCTCTTTTTTAAATATAAAAAAATCTTTTTTTTAATGTACATTTCATCAAGCACCAAGATTTCCTATATATTCTCGTAACGTTTCTACTCCATAAGCTACCATGCTCCCCAAGCGTTATGAAAATTCATAAAACAACTCATTTCTTGGCCAATCCCCCATAGTGGTTGTGAGCCACAGTCAATAGGTGAACAAAAACAGGAACAAGAACTAAAACTTCAGTGCCTCATGGCCACGCTCGATCCGTGAAAGCAGGCTGGCCAGCATCGTCCCAGAACCACAGAAATGTCGGCACTCCGTCAGCAGTTTGGCACGCTTTCTACGGCGACCATTCCAATAGGCATCGGTAAACATATCCATGGCCTGAAACACATCCTATAAAACGTGTGTTTATGTGTCGTTTCACAGTTTCAGCATAGACTTTCGCTAAATTCTGAACAATATGACATTTCTGGACGGGCTATTATACGTCTTGGTCGACGGCCTTATGGCTGCGGAACCATGGACATTGGTAAATTGAGATACGGTGGACGCCCCGTAGATTACTCTCTATGCAATCGTATTACGCATATATGTAATATTACTCGTAGTCCATCGGTGCTCACAACGCAGTGCGAAAGATAGGTACAGCAGTGGTTATACGCACATTTTATTTTATTGTGCTTGTGAGAGCCCTTGTGCATTCAATGAAGAAGTTCGACTTGCCTGATGCCCTAATTTAAACATCCGGCTCCACTGCTGCTGCTGCTGCTGCGGTTATAGCCACATTGTTTTGTGTTTCATTCCAGCAAACACTGACCCACAACTAAGTTACGTTCGCCACAAGCCGCAACATACTGCACCAGAACTCTAGCGTCGCAAACTGTATACCTTCTGCCATGTTCGCGACAGTTTTCGAGGGGGCGCATGGTCTCGGCACCTATTACGCTCGCGCACTTGTGCATTTGCCATTCACACCGGACACACTGAGGGGGTGGAACTAGGTGCATGCGCCCGAGTGAAGACAAGAGCAGAGCATATATTGGGCATGTCGATAAAATAAAGCCGCTAGGAGACGTGCGTGTCATATTTTCGGGATCACCGCAGCCTCCTCAAACCAATCGAGGGAGCGAGCGCTTACAGTTCTAGGAAGAGCGGAGCAAGAAAAGTGGGCGCGTGACCTACACTTCCGCCTTTGGGCACACTGCCCGTTCCCTTTCTCCGAGGCAACAGACACTCGGTCGAACGGCTCGGTGTGGCAGGTCGGCGTTGCGCGTCTGGCGCAGCGCGCAAACGCTGTCCGTCACGAACGCCATAAAACTTGAGTGCTCAACTCGGTTGCGCCTGCCAGGCGGGATGCGAGGAAGAAGGAAAGCGAGCAAGAATGCCGGCGGAAGTGAACTTGCGCAACGTCGCTACGCCAGGCATACACTGCACGCTTGATGCGCAGGGTAAATCGAAATAACGTAAGAATAAACCTAATAAAAGAAGTATAGACGCTGTCGAAGAAACTAAACTAGCTGCTTAGTTACGTGCATAGCGCGAAACGGGTGGCATTATCACGCTCGTAGGCAGGTCCGGAAGGAAGTATAGATGTTTGCATAGTGGATTCGGAAACTACGTGTAATCGCATATACGCTCATTCTGAACATTAATTACGCAGCGCATTCGTCCCTCATTCGTCTTTGGAGTATTCTGTACATTATGTAAAGTGTAACGATGTCCTTGAGTTGCCTTCTTGAGTGTACGCTTGGTTGACTTGAAGACGAACGCTCTGGTTGAAGGCGTTTTTCTCAGCCGGTGCTACCCAACGCGAGAGGGCACGCTCACCGATAGCACCGGGAATTCTTGGCCTATATTCGCGAAACTTCTCGCTTCCAAGCCGATCGCTATCGCAAGTGGGTGGCACCACGTCAGCTGGGGTTGCCGTACCACGGATGCGCGCGGTAGGGACCTATGCGACGCGATCAGTTCGGTGGGACTCCTCGTACTAAACTCCGGAGAACCCACCTTCATCCGTCGCAGTGCGGCCTCGACAGTGATTGACCTGGCGCTGGTGTCAGAACGCTGCTCCTACGAGTGGAAACGCCACGCTGACACTGCTGGTTCTGATCACTACCCGATCACACTCCTCCCGTGCCACCCCAGCCGTGGTGCTGTTCGTGAATACAGTGTTGTACGGTGGCCACTTTTCCGTGACCTGTGCGCGAGCGTGCAGAGCAGTGATGATTTCTTTTCGCGCATCGCGGACTGTGCTGAGCGTGCCACAACGCGCTGTGTTGTTCCCGCCGGCACACCCTGCCCCGACATCAAGCTGCTCAACCTCCGCGCAGTTCGCCAGCGAGCACAGCGGCGGGCGCTGCGCTCCTCGGGCCCCGGCGCATGGACAGAGTACAACCGACTCGACGCTGTGTGCCGGCGGCACGCCCAGCGGCTACGCGACCGCAGCTGGACGGGCGTCTGTTCCTCTCTGAGTGATCCACGAGGACGTCGCCGCGGCTGGCACATCATGCGCGTCCTGATAAACCCGAAAGTGTCGCGCTACCCAGTGCTCGCCATAGCCGTTGCGCAGGGCATCACTGAAAGGGAGCTTGCTGAACTGCTTGCCGCCTCTTTCGCGCCTCCTTCCCCTCCTAGAGCGGGGAGCGCTGGCGGTGTCACGACAAACGCCGCACCCCCGCTCCCTCCCGTGGATCCCATCACCTCAGCTGACATTCGCTCTCTCTGCAAGGAGGACTTCTCCCTCTACGAACTGGAACGGGTTCTCCTCAGAAAGCGCAAGCGCAGCGCCCCTGGAGCGGACAAAATCACTCATCAGCTGTTGAGAAACCTGGATGCCTCCCAGCGCCCACTCTTGTTGGATGCATTCAACAGAGTTTTCTCCAGTGCTGTCCTCCCGGAAGAATGGCGTTCCGCGACTGTGATTCCTGTCCTCAAACAAGGCAAACCGCCGCGATCGGTGACGTCATACAGGCCCATCTCTCTCACTTCTGTGGCGGGCAAAACTATGGAGGAGATGGCTCTTTACCGGCTACAGTGGATCGCGGAGGTGCGCAACGCTTTCCCACCAGAGCAGTGTGGATTCCGGCCACATCGCGCGACCATCGACTGCATTGCTGCAGTCGTGAGCACCCTCGAGCAGGCCCTTCACGATGGAGAAATGGCCATCCTACTCCTCCTTGACATAAAGTCGGCATTCGACTCGCTCCCCCACTCGTCTATCATCAGTGCTGTGCGCGCGCTAGGTGTTGAGGGCAAGCTCTTGAACTACGTTCAGGCCTTCCTCACTGACCGAACGTTTACTGTGCGCGTGGGCGGGGCGACAAGTGCGCCGCGATCTGTCAGCTGTGGCGTCCCACAAGGCAGCGTCCTCAGCCCGTTTTTGTTTAATCTGGTGCTCGCGCCGCTCGTCAAGTGCCTACCAGAAACGGCTGTGTTCCCTGTTCGCGCAGTGGTGTACGCTGATGACGTCGCATTGTATGTGCGTGGACCGACCCGAAAGTGCTCGGTGGTGCGCGCTTGCATGCAGGAGGCCCTCCAATGTGTGGCCGCCTTCGTGAGAAACATCGGACTCGCGATCTCGGCGCCGAAAACCGAGGCCCTCGTCGTCCACCCTCGTGCTGAAGCCCGACGACGTCTTCCGTGCCTTCAGCTGGATGGTGCACCAATTGTTTGGAGTAGCAACGTCCGCTACCTCGGCCTGACGATAGACAATCGCCTCCGATGGTTCCCGGCGGTGCGACGTGTACGACAGACGACGCGTCGCGTGGAATCGGCCGTGCGCCAACTACTCGCAGGCGGCAACGGCTGCCCCGCTGCCTTCGCCTGCACCATCTACGAGGCGATGGCTCTGTCTGCCATCCACTACGCACTGCCGATCTGCAAGCTCCAGGCGCCACAGTGGCGACTGATTGACCAGGACCACCGCCGAGTCATCCGCATGTGTCACGGAATGCCTCGTGGCTCTCGTGTGGCCGAGACCCTCGCGGAGGCTCGTGCGTGGCCTGCGTCGCTCACGGCGGACCTGCGCGCATTGTGCCACTTGCAGCGTCTCCACCGAGCGCCTGATGCAGGTCCCCTCCTCTCGCGGTTACGTGCTGTGCCAAACTCACGTGTCGGCCAACTTATCGACGTGTACGACGGTGTTGTGGCTGACGACACCCGCACGCCTTTCGCGCTGGCCACCCCCTCACCGTCGAGTGCCCCTTCGAGTGAACCTGCACCTGCCGGGCATTCGATCCAAACGCCACACCCCCATCAGTGCCATTGCTCAGGAGGCCGCGGCGCGGATGTATGAGGACCTGGCCGGGAGGACGCAGGTGTTCACCGATGGGTCCGTCCTGCAGGATCGCTCAGCCGCGGCCGCCTGCATAGCCCCTCAGCTCAGCTCGGAACGACAGTGCCGCTTGCGATACTGTGCATCCTCAACAACAGCTGAGCTAGTCGGGCTCCAGCTGGCTGCAGACCTCCTGCGCAAT
Source organism: Rhipicephalus sanguineus (assembly GCF_013339695.2). NCBI lineage: Eukaryota > Metazoa > Arthropoda > Arachnida > Ixodida > Ixodidae > Rhipicephalus > Rhipicephalus sanguineus. The sequence goes on from NC_051176.1 coordinate 336,797,397, forward strand.
TCGCCGGCCGTCACGAGCGCAGCAATCTTCTGCGACTCGAAACCTGCACTCCGCCAGCTCGCGAGGGAGGAACGAGGCCCCCTTCTTGCTCAGCGTGCCGCTCTCAGCCTGCTGGCCCTCCAGGAACGAGGCTGTGATGTGGTCCTTCAGTGGCTCCCTTCACACGTCGGCATCGCGGGCAACGAGGCTGCAGACGAACTCGCAAAACGAGCACACTCCGCCGAGACTTCGCTGACGGATTACGCCAGCTCGTTCGACTCGGCACGCAACAACCTTCGCCGGGAGCTGGTGCGCGAGCATCCTGACGCACGGGTCGCCGCCGGACACCCCCCTCCTCCCATCCCAGCCACTGGTTTCACTCGCCGCGAGCGCGCGCTTCTTCTTGCCCTGAGGACCGGTTCTGTGTGGCCCGCTGAACGCAGGCATCGTGCTTCGCGGCGCCGCTGCACCGAACTGCACCGATTGCGGCGCGATCGAAACCCTGTGCCACCTATTGTTTGACTGTCCGTCTCTCAACACTGCGCGGAAGCGGCTCGCCATGAAGTACCGCCTCGTCGGACTGCCGTGTGCGACCCTACAGGACTTGCTCCATCCCACCGGCCACGTACACCGTCGCCGATCAGCCCTTGCGGCCCTACTAGCTTTTCTCGAGGATGCCGGCCTAGTCGAACGAATTTTCTAGCCGCTCACCACGGTGACTCGGACGCCCGTTCTCCTGCCCCCCCACCCCCTCACTGTTTTTTTTTTTTTTTTCACCCATACCTTTCTTTTTCTTCTTTTACCATACTCTTTTCACTCTCACTGTCCCTTTAATCCCCAATCCCCCGTGAGTGTATCGGTTGAGGTGTCCTCACTTGAGAGACAGTTATCGTGCACTCCACACCCAATTTCCATTTTCATTTCCTTCTTCCTTTTAAGAATCACCTCCCCCCCGGACAACCAAGCGGCAGCCCTTGTCTAAGCGCTCTTACGTAAGAGAAGTCGTGTGAGCACGGCGCGGGTGCGCACTGAAGTGTCTCTTGCCCCTGTACCTTCTCCCCACCTCCTCCCCTCCCCTTTTTTGTAGTAACTGCTTCAGCTTGCTTCCAATTCCGCTCCAAAAGGACGCCTATGCAACTTTCTAGTGGACCAGGCTTGAAGCTCCCGGCACAAAAACGTAAACATACTGAGAGAAGCTCTTTCAGATTGCCACCCGAGGTGTTTTCTGCTGATACAAGCGCAAATCGGCTCCTGAAAGGGAATGTCGAACAACCCTGTCTGAGGAGGGTGAACAAGGTGTTTATTTATTTATTTATACAAGTACCTGCAGCACCACGAGGGCATTATTGCAGGGGGGCAATTCAGGAAAAAATAGATACAATAGCAAAATATATGTAAATTCACATACAGACATGAAAATGTGAGCAAGCGATGGACTCCGCGTGAAAAATTGGCAACACATGCGAACGAAGAAATCATTTTGAATGCAGACGCGATTTCGTCAAAAAAAAAGTATCAGCAAAAGCAGGGAGACAGGTAATTAATATCTCACGGGAGATCAGAATGTAAAAACGATTGGAATTCGGATAATGTTTTACAATGAGATATACCCTTTGGAAGTCTGTTCCAGTACATGGAGGTGTGAGGAAAAAAAGAACATTGAAACACATTCGTGCGGCAGCGCATTTCCAAAACCTTACATTCATGATCACTACGTGTAGAGATGAAGTGAGGGGGGGAAATGTACAAGTTTTTATTCACTCCTGTGAGACCAAAGTAAATTTGGAAAAAAAGTTGCAGTACGCATGTTTGCATAATCTTAACTAGAAGTAGCACGAACAGTTCTGGTCACTGGCAAACACAAAAAGTAATTTACGTGTCGGAACCCATACGTGGTTTTTTTTTCTCGCTAACATCAATTAAGTTTCGAATTAACAGTGACAGTAGGCCTCAGTTATTTTCTCCTTTCTTAATACGTGGTGCAAACAAGTAACCAGGCGTAAATGTTCCAATAGGGATGCAGCCTTCGCACCTGCCAGTGTATTTAAACGCTACGGCTCAGCCCCATGTGTCTGCACACCCCGCATCGTGTTATGGGAATAGGCCAGCACATCGGGTCTCGCACAACGTTCGTTTCGCCCCCTTGAAACCCTAGTTTATTGCGCTGCACAGAATCTTCGTGAACGTCCGTTGATCTACCGCCAAGGGCTATTCCTACGTTCGTTCTTTTCGCGTCTTGACCATTCTCGCGCTGTAAGTGACGGACGCCGCGTACAAAAGACAGAGCGGAGAGGGACGAAAAGAAAAGAACAGCAGGGGTGTCCTCCACGCTGCCTTATTTGATTACTGGACGCGCGCATATCCTTGAATTCCGGGTGCTCGTATGCAAACTTCCGCCTGACCCTTTCCGAGACAGCGTTGACAGCCACACGTTCCGGCGGCCTCGCGTATGCGGGCTTGTGTAACAGGTTGCGCGCACGGCCCGCTCGAGCGCGCTTGGATTGAGCTAGGGGCCTAAGGCTGTGTGTGTGTGTGTGTGTGTGTGTGTGTGTGTGTGTGTGTGTGTGCGCATCCCTTTTCCCTTCCTCTTCTTTCACTGTTTATTCTTCCCGTATTGACTCTGCATGTATGATCGGTGGCGTCGTTGAGGAAAGTGACGAAGGCTGCGCGCAAACCAAACTCTGAGGGGACAATGCGGCTTGTTTGGCTATTGCTGTCAATATCGGACCATATTCTTTTCCTCCGCATACGCTTCTTATTTTTTAACATTTTTTTTTTATCTCGGTCACGATGTTTGTCCCGGAAGCGCGTATTCCGCGTTGGCGCCCGTGGGAAAAAAAGCAGCTGCCGATCGTCTCTCGACGACCACGGACTGAGGAGTTATTGCGATATGTTGGCTGCGAAAATCACTGCGCACGTATCGTTCCGGGCAGGCTTGAATAAAGCTTCAGCTTTTTCCTATTGTGGCTTGTTGTGGATTAAGTCAGTCAATAACTCAATTATACATAACTTTATATAAGAAGACGCGTGCTCGAAAGCAGTATAACGTACCCTTAACTGACACTACCGTGAAAAAAAAATTGGGCCAGCCACGCACTATAGTAGAGATGCGAAGAGTGATGAAACAGCGGAGCCGGTGGCCTTCCCGTCCTCCTTTCCATCCTCCCAACTCTCACATCCCTCCTCCTCAACGTCACTTCTCTTTACCACCCCTTGCTATACGATAGTATACATGGCTATGCTATGCTTCACCCCTCCTTCTTTCCCTCCTCGTCACCCTCAAATCACTCGTGAGTACGCCACCATTGCCACCACGTCGTTATCATTTTCTATGAAAATGCAACTGGGGGCACGACAGATTATCGACTTGCCCAAACTGGACGCAGCAACTATGTGACGATGCTTTCCTACCTAGAACGTTTTCCGTACTTACTGCATGGCTTTGTGCCGCACTAGAAGTCGCCTATGGACACGACGCTATAAGTGAAGACGAACATTCGATATTCTGAGGAACGTATACGCACCCGACTTCCCCTTCTGGCCAGAGCGGCACGTTGTCTCTGGCGGGGGACGAGAAAACAATGTATTCCTCGCATTACGGCAGCTCCCTTTCCTGTTGACTCAAGCCGACAGGGAACGGGCATTAGGCCCCATTTATATTAACGCGAGCCTTGCAGGCCTTTCCACCTCCTGCGCCGGACCAATAGTGTACGTGGCCTACACACGTGCATGATAAGGAGCGGAGCGCGCTGTCGGTCGACTCCGAGTTTCGACATGTGCCACGACCATTTAGGGAAATGCCCTTCCCAAAAACACTCCCTACGCGATTCCGTAACTACAGTGTAAAATAACATGCTCCCGCATTCCTTCGTTCGCTTCACTGCTCGCTCATTCACCCTCGGTCACAGTACAGCGTGGCTTGCACAAAACACGTTCTCTTGAACGTACATTGTGCAACTCCAGGCCATGTGCGATGGCATACAGGGACGCCTTGCTCGACTACCCCATATGCTGCAGCAAAGTCGGCAGCCAGAGTGACATATTTAGGGCTCTAGGTTATCACATATTGTCACTTGGGGCGATACCTGGACCCTTATAAGTTAGTTAGGGGCCGTGAAATGACAACTTTCAGTGCATTGAAAGTCACTTTGTACAATACTAACAGTAGTTTAATAAATTCGCCCGCCTTTGTTGTTCATGTTTTGTCTCACTACTCTCCTTTTTCTATGACTTCGTTTGCGCGTTCCACGGTGTCATATTTCTGATTTTATTTTTTTATTTTTTCGCTTCTCCATATTTAAGGCAAGATTACACTTTCCATGAATGTGAAACCGTTACGTGAAAGCGTACTTCTTCGAACCCTTTCGGTTGTATGACCCCTTTGAGCCTGCCTCCATAGTCGAGAGGAAACACACGCAGCGTGATCGAAAATTACTATAGAGTTTTCGCGTGTCCAGTATTTTCGTATGCGCAACAATTTTGGCGCAATTCCGAGCTACCAGACGACGTTATACCGACATTCTGAGACGCTTCGTATAAGCACTTACTAATCACATGGCCTTATTTACAGACCGGTTTTCATGGTTCATGAGTGCTTTTGACGAGAAAACGAAACATTGAAATATGCGCTGCTTATAATTACACTAGCAGCATTTCAGTACAATACAATTTGGTAACTTCAATAATAATTGCGTGTTTGCCCGGTTGATCTCTACTGCGCCAGATGGAGCCACCGATCCGGCATCTCACATTCACGACCTGGTAACCCGGTAAACTGCAAACATCAAGAAGTCGGCTGACAAGTTGTACCTCTCTACCATTCGCGTGGACGGCGTGCCCATTGCGCGCTTTTCGAACCGTACAGTGTATGCAGTATCGTCCGCACAGTACGGCTTGGTGGAAGCATACAGCGAGAAGCAAACACTGACACTGAGAGTAAGAGACGGCCAACAACAACAACAACATAAATGATAAATAAAGCAAGTGCGAAGATGTGGCTGCTGTTGGAACCCTGCCACTTCCGGTCTGCTACTTCACCGCGCAATCTGCGGGACCTCGCGCGTCCAGCATGCCCGTTAACCTCGAGGGACCGGCGTCGCCTTCGGTGGCAGTCGCCCGCCCCGTGGTGTCTTCGTCTCAGTTTTCCATCCTCTCGCCGTACCTCTGCTCCCCCAAGAGAGGGCCGCAACAGCAGTGCGGGTCAGCGAACCTTGTGAGGCACTGCGCCCTCCTCGTCTTTTCCGGTTGCTACTGATCCCGCTGTGTTTTCTCATTTTCCTTTATTTGCCCCTCCATCCTGATTCGGCCGGCGCTCTCGCGCAGCGGCGGACGTGAAGCCCTCATTTAGCTTGCGCGAGCCGCGCTGCCCCACCTCCGTCGCCATTGTTTATACCGGGTGACTGCCCGAGCGGCACATATGAGGCAACGGCCGCTCTTAATTACTTTAGGGAGCCGCAAATGCAAGTTTGATATCTGACTGTTTGGGTGACGCTTAGGGAACGGCGCATCACGCAGGCATTAGACGCGAGCAACGAAACCAAAAAAAAAAAAAAAAACCTGGGAAGACGCTTGAGCTTCGCCTTCAAGAGTAGACGCGATACCATAATCGAGCTCCGTTCGCATCGCCTTCTCAATGGCTAGCCTGGCTTCACTTCTCGGTGGACACCTCAACCATGTCGCTAGAAAAGGAGCATCTGTGCGCGTAAAATTAGCCGTTTCAAACTATCCTAGAATGTTTACTGCACGTATACAGTTGCGAAGTGCCCGCTACGCCATAAATCTACCTTTTGCGAATTGGCGAAATGCCCACTACGCGTCCGTAAGGCAACACCTGCACCTACGCAGCTGCACACGTTGTTTATGTTGTTGTTGATAATGATTAGTTATACCCGTGCGCTTTGCTGGGCCTTTAAGCTGGGCCTTTGCTGGGCCAGTTTAAAGTAACTGCTGGGCCTTTAAACCAGCCACTCGTTGCGCAGTGCCCTTGTTTTGACGCGTGGTGCGTTTCTGCGCTTCTGCCACGCAAAATTACATGCGTTAAGGACACTCATCACACTACACGACATTCCTATGTTTTTTTTTTCGTATAGTTTCGAGCACGGGTGTGGCTTTGTGGTACAACACCTGCTTGCCACGCAGAAGTCGTGGGCTCGATTCCCACTCAAACAGGCGAATTTTTATTATTTATTTATTTGAATCTATTTCGCTCATGGACTACGCTGAATTTTCGCTCACAACCAACGACGCCGACACCGAAATTCCTGTGAAACAAACTCTTCAACGCTATCGCGTTAACATACGCCCTTGCCATCACTGTCACTCACTCACTCACTCACTCACTCACTTGGAACGATAAGTTGACCACAGCCAGGCAATTGTCTTTAAATACTACAGTACTTGCAGTCAAATACCACGGAAAAGAATCAGTACGGACATGGGCTCGAAATGCGGCGAATGAAACAAGATGACATCTGCTAAATTGGGGTTTCTGATTGAAACACATTCTTGTTGTTTTTTCCTGTGTCTATTCCTGCCGGTGTCGCACAACCATGCATATAAATTTCCAAGCAGAGCCGAATACACGACGCAGTTCGCATTAGAATAGGATCCAGGCAATCGCGACCGAGAACATCAATTTATTGAGACAGTCTCGCCAACGACAACAAGTCCAGCGAGCAAGAAGCACCTAGAATTAGCCGCGCAGTGTGATTCAAAAGCGCGAGAACCAGTAGCGTCACATTGGCCCTTGCAGATTTATGTCTCTACGGTGTTAAACACCGGCCCCTGAAGTGATCCATTACGCCGAGAAGCCGCGATCTAATTGGTACAGCATCCTATGAAGAAATAATACAAATCCTATGAATTCAATCCCATGAATCCGAACAAATCCTAATAATCCCAAACAAGACAAATCCTGTGTAGAAACCTTGCGAGTGCTCATTCGTCGCAAAGCGCATGCACGCAGGCGAGCAATTACTTTTTGCTGCGTACACGAAAGCCGTTATTTGTGTTTAACCGCCGGTTATCTGCATACGAGTACGTCAAACAAAAATCCATGTGCCTCCACGCAAAAAAAAAAGAAAAAAAAGGAATCTTCACTTCCTGCATTTTCAGGAAAAAAAAAGAAGAAGAAAACGTATTCTTTTTTAACGCAGCGGGAAATTGACAGCTGCGAGTGGTGTATACACGTTTGAAAACTATCTGAACCTCTCTTGCGTAACGAAGCTGCTACTCAGTGGTAATATTGAGCTGAGATATCGATATTCAGCCCCCAGTTGCCGAATATGGACGCGATGAGTATGGTTTCGCCTGGGAGCGCCAGCGTGCGGTGTCGTGCACAAAACCGCCGTGATTCGCGACGGCTGCGGATGGTGGAGCGAGCGGAATGTCGCTCCTATGGACGGCAGAGTTAAATTCAGGAATGGGAACGTATGACACGCGCCTCCTAGTATTTCCCGCTTTCTTTCCGGTGCTCACCAAGAGCTCTCGCATGCTCGCTTCATGCTTGTATGGTGCAATGCATGGAGTTTATTTATTCGTTCCACAATACAGGGGAAATGATACCGAAGCGCAAATCCACGAAAGGTGGACTCTCTTCGAGGCCCTTCAAAGGGCCCCTAAACAACCACTGAAAATGCGAAGAATGAGCGTGCTATCATCTCCTGGCGTTTTCCATCTTTTCGGCGCAATTCGTGAAGCCAGCAGTCTCTTCACGTGACGTTATCAGGAGATAAGCTCCCTATTGGTCCATATACAAGGAATATCAGTTGCGAATTGTCTCCCATACCCTCCTTTTACATGCAGTCGCACGCCCGTTCTGCCTTGTCTGGCACGACTATAGTGCACGTGATCAACTGATTTCACTTCGTTTTGTGCGTTTTCGACTGAGCAAGCGGAGTTAACAACGTGTAGCCGAGAAGCGCGAAATCCTGATAGGCTCAATGCTTAGTATTTACATTGTCCACGTGTTTTATGAAGAAATAACTGGCGAGGAGAAGACAGCGCCCGTAGGAAGGGTATGTGAAGGCGAGGAAGAAACCACTCTGTCGTCTTTCGACTCGGAGTGGTTTATGGGCCCTTTAACAAGCACGGTAAACGGCAGCACAGTGCAAGTGTAACAATACTTGAAAGTAAACAAAAAAAATTCACCGACGATTACGATACTGCCTAATGTGAATTCTGAGCGCAGCTTCGTGTTGGGGCAAGGCCAACTGTGTTTGAAGTTTTGGCTTTCCGCAAGGTATCGGCTACACTATAGATTATAATTTTTGTGAAGTAGGTATCCGTGCACTACGCCATTATTCGTCTTTCTGATGATAAGCGAGATCTGTTAGTTATTATGTGCACTTTGTTGATGCTGCATGTAGCTGATAACGATGAAGAATTATGGCTGAGCACACTGCAGTGGGTGAGAAACATTAAACCACACACTCGTTGCGCAGTTAGCATTGTGTGATGACTGGTTGTTATTTTACCTTTCTGCGATGCTTTATTACATAGTTTAACGCGATTCCTTGCGCGACATGACGCCTGTATAGGGTCTTTTTGCAAATGAGTGCAAACAACCATCGCTCTAAAAAGCGAAGGTTGTTTCTATGCACATCACGCACATGTCTCAAATAGTCTACCCATGAGGAGCTTATAATTAATAAACAATACGCACACAACTTATACACCCATTGAAGTCATTTATCTATTTCAAAGTTAATTGTGAGTGATACATCGCGACAGAAAAAAAAGAAGCTACCTACAAAGTTTAGAAGTACACGTTGCTGGGCTAGTCGGTTCATGTTCAAGTACAAGCCACACAAAGTGTGGCTGTTTTTGCGCAAGTAAATAACGAGGGAAGGGGTCCTGGACCTATTTTCCCGTTATTTCCTAGCGCAAAAACAGCCATACTTTTGAGGCTTGTGCTTAAACTACAAGGTTTCATTGCTATAGTACTAGGAAAATACTGGGCTAGGAAGTCGCACTGGCAAAGCTACTTTAACCTAACTTCATTAATCTCCTCTCAACGCCGGTGCAGAAACTCTCGTGAACTTAGATTTTATGCGCACGCCAAAGGAACAACCAGATGGTCCAAGAAAATCCGGAGTCTTCCGGCAACGGCGTACCTCGTAACTATATAGCGATTCTATATGGAAAACAAAAAAAAACAATGTAAATTTTAACAGCTATCTTAAATCGACGGCGTTGGTGTGTAAACGACCAGCACGACCATGTTCCTTCATAAAGGGCGTCCTAGCACATATATGAACCGCATGGGAATTATAGATGCTGGCGTGCAAAAATAAATAAATAAAATAAAATGAAATATTGAGGAACGGAAGCATTATAGTCTGTCTAAATAGGCCACGCCCGCGTAAAATTTTTCAATGAAGTATTGACAGACTTCCAGTGCAACGACAATTTAGGTCGGTCTTCAGACTGTCTGTTCCGACAGGGAGCTGTCGTCAAGGCGGGCCAACACGGCCGCTTACGACAACCGTGTGTGCGCTGCTGCGAAGACAGCGGCAAAGAACATGTTCGATAGTTTCCTCGCTGCCGCAGTGATTGCAAGTAGCACTGTCATCAATGCCGATACGGAAGGCAAAGGATACAAAAATCAAGATCAACATTATTAGCGATACATATTTAACATATATGAGGTATAGCTAAATGAATGTATTGGCGTACACGTATAACCACGCGGAGTTCATGATGCGCTGGGAAACAGCCTTGAGGCGTGCGCCGCACTCGGTAATGAGAGTTTCGAAAACTCCTCGAATAGCTTCGGAACACGCGTGCTTGGTATACTTAGCGCACGCGGTTTCGAGCGCTCTCGCACTCGCATATGCTTGCCTGCACTTTTTGATTTCCGAGTATAGGGTAATTCCAACCTCCTCTGCAATGTGATGGAGCGCCGTAGTCCCGCACGCTTACTTTTGTCACTCATTAGTCTATAGTCATGTTGAAATAGAAAACTCTCGTTAGTCTGTGTGCAGAGGGTTAGGTAGCAAAAATGTCCAAATATAGCTAAAATGTAACAAGAAGCGAGAGAGATGACTTTGAGAATCTCAAGCTAGTTGGGCATTCGGGTTGTTGACTGCGTACCGTGCGCGTTAAAAATAAACAAAGCAAGAAATAGACGCTGGCGCTTAATTATACACTACTAACCACGATTAAAACACGTGCGAGGCGAGTTTCTACTGGAAAAAGCGAGAGGGGCAAAGCCGAAGCCTCAAGTACGAAGACATCCGTTTTCGAACAAACGTTCCAAAATTGCAGTCTTGGTAAAACGAATGTAAGAATACGAAAAGTATGCCGTCGGGAAACAGTGGGCCGATGGACAATTCACTTCGTCGTAGCTGCGTTGACTATAGTTTATTTTACTGCGGAGCTTAACCGACCGAAATGCATGGCTTGCCCTGCGCGAACGAACACTACAGAAAGAAACGAAAAGAAGGAGAGGGGGGAGAGGGGGGCGCCCATTACCATTACCGTTGTGTTCTATAAAAAGCAGGGAAAACTCTGCTGCGTTTTCCTTCTTCGTACCCTTTGTGTGCTCCTCCTCTTCTAGGAGATCTAGGTCATCCGGGTGTCTCTAAAAGCTAACGTATAGGGCACAACTTCAACAGCAACAAAAAAAGTTTTTTCGTTAGTGGGGTGTAATTGTCGTGCCTTCGCTATTAATGAGCTCGATGTCACTATTGCCTGGCGCTTGTTAATACCAACTCATTTAGTGCAAGAAGCATTTTTTAACCATCAAGTCAGTCCTATAATGTACCGGGGACACTATGTATGTACACGGTACATTCTGTGTCTGCACAGTTGTCGTAAAACACATTCCACCCCTGAGCTCAGTTGAATTCAGTTGCGCTTAGCCACTTTTTTTAAAAATATTTGGTTCTAGTTAGGTGTAACACACTGTATACGCATTCTCAAGAGGATTCGCACAAGAATGAGACGCAAGAAATTATTTGTTGTTCACCACACTGGACTTCCCATTGCGAGATAGCAAAACGGATGTTGGTCTGGTTAACCTCGCTGTCTTTACATGTATCTCTTACTCTATCTCTCGTTCTTCGCACAGAACCAGCAGTCAGACGCACTAGATGCATGGCTGCGCCGTGCTCCCGAGTGGGCTGCAGAAATAAGCGTCTCTTCCTCCACATAACCACAAACAACAACATGTATGGAATAGCTTGAAAAGACGGCTGATACAGAGACAGATAAACAGGAAAAAACAGGAAGAAAACGGCAATTCGCATTCAGGTGGAGGCGAGCGATGCACGCGTCCTTCGGAACCAGACTTGACAACCGCAGGCGACGCGTTCGCGCGGTTGACGCGCGTGCTTATGAAACCGCAGCACTGCGGGGAAGAGGACACGGTGTGCGGTTGAAGTTACGTGTTGACGCCGTGGCGGTGTCCACGATTGTGCGCGCTTTGTCATTTGTTTTCCTTAGCTGATCGCTTCTCGGGCGCGCATGCGATCTCCGGCTCGTCTCGGGGAACGCATGGCTGGTCACGTGATAAGCCAGAAGCGACGTGTGCGAACAAACGCGTCGCGCACGGCGGAAACAACCGTAGGCGACAGCATGACAGTGTGCTTGCCGAGAAAAACGAAAAAGAGAGAGACAGAAAATGCGGGTACGATTTTCGTTTTCTCGTTCTTATTTGCTCGGCCTCATGCAACGTGGGGTCAATGAACTCGAGCGACTCTTCCGAAGCGCACCATTCGTATAGCGGCAACGCCGACGATGTTTTGGAGCGAAAATTCGGTCTACTGAGCCACCGCGCCGGCGGCGCGGGTGGTATTGCCCGAGATATGACGGGACGTCGCGCGGAAAGCTAACTTCCTTGAGGACTCGACCGCTTCCATTCGAGCATGGCGGCAAACTCTCCTCGAGCTCTTCTCTCCGAGACGCGCGCGTCACGACGCGTTGCGTCGCTATCGGCTTTATGCATCTCCATTATTATTCGTAAACGAGAGAGTCCCTATTGGGGACATTCCCGTTGAGTTCTCCTCATGTCGCTGTTCTTCTTGTTTTCTACATTGAAGAAGAAGAAGAAGCGTCAGGGAGAAATGGCGACGCGCGCACGAAGGCAGCTCAGAGCGCTGTATCGTTCATGGGCGAATAGTGAGGGATTCGGCCACGTGCTCCCCGCGAATGCTGCACGGGAGCGGCATCTTCATCTCGTGTATACATGCATACTATATACGAGCAGGGACGACAGCGCGGTATACGTGTTCGAGCAAAAACTGCCGTTCCAATGACGGGACCGTCGAATGAAACGAGGTGGTAAATTGAGCTTCACCTGAATCTACAACTCTCACAAAACACAGCGGCGTGAGCATTGCATAATATACAGGTACTGCTTAGTACATTCTTTGTGCTGCAGTATGATGGCTGGCTATTTCTTCCGTTGGGGCTTTGTGTGCACGTGGAACTGGCGACAGGGCTGGGCAAATATACTTCGAAATTGTATCGCGATACTGTACAATTAATATACTCTTGCAAGAAGTATTTAAGATACAGATACGAGATACTACCGCAATCGTTGTATCCGATACGATACTTTCCAATTGTATCGTAAGCTACTTGGATACATTCGCAGATTTGTTATTATAGATCTATATAATGTGTCAGAAAACACCTATGCACAGAACTTTTTTCTTGAAAATTTCTTAACTTCAACTAACTCTGTTTCATTTGAATAACATGTCGGTTAGTATCTGAAAAGTTCTGTATTTTTTGCCCAAAGTACATTAGTTTTATCCGGAAACAATTTAGTCGGGTTCTTTCGACTGCTTAACGTGACAGTTTTTTATACACTGCAGCGTCTGCGGTTTCTGCTTGTCGCTTTTGTAATTGATGGGAGTCGCTGCTCTGCTTGCCGACCGGCTAGAGGGTTGCCATTTATTTACAAGAACGTCAATAACAAGCCTTCGCACAATGGCAGAAATGCCGGTGTGGAGTTTTGCCTCGTCCGTAAACATGTTGCCGTTTACGCAATACGTTTACGCACCAGACAAGTGTACAGCAGCAACAGCGCTGATAGCGACAGTTTTTGTGATGCATCAGTATACGTGTAGAGTCTATACGCGTAGAGTCTATACGTGTACAGGACATAAAACTGCAAACACTTTTCATATTGTACCTATCTGCTGGCGTGAAGCGTTCCTTAGCGACATACTTCCTAACGTGCAGTTTTTTAACAAATTTTCTTCTACAAGAGAACATGTGCAGCCCAGAAACGTCGCATACGTATTGCGTAGTTGCACAAAGCGTTGCAGGACATAGCCGCAGTGCGCACCACTGCCACTTATAATAATAATAATATCTGGGGTTTAACGTCCCAAAACCATGATATGATTGTGAGAGACGCCGTAGTGGAGGGCTCCGGAAATTTCGACCACCTGGGGTTCTTTAACGTGCACCTAAATCTAAGTACACGGGCCTCATACATTTTCGCCTTCATCGAAAATGCAGCCGCCACGGCCGGGATTCGATCCTGCGACCTTCGGATCAGCCACTTGTACCACTTGTACTACCACTTGTAGCTCCGATTACGTGGTGATCAGTAACAGTAATTAAAAAAAAAGTTACGGAGGCCTAAAAATGGAAGACAAATCATCAGGTAAAATAAAGAGACCGTTATGGGTCAAACAATCACAGCGAATAAGTATAAAAACGCGATACAGGAGGCACCCCTAATAAATATGACGATTAAGCATGAAGCATCGTCAAGTTACCTGTTAAGCTAAGATAACTGCTAATTCAGTGCCTATGGAAAATAGGCTAAATTGGCTCGTAGGGACGCTCATGAGAAAAATGAAGCATTTGGTATAACAATGTTTCTCGAATCCCCTTTCTAACATCTTTAAGATGGCTTTAATAATTTACATTATTATATCTGTAACGAAGGAGACATGGCGTCAGTTGGAACACCAGTTTATTCTAACGGTCTTCATCTTCCTTTTCTGTGTTGCCCAGATTCACCCGTGAACCGTCAAATATATTATAAAAGCTCAATTGCGATAGTTCACTAAATAGTCAGCAGAATGTTTACTGCTGTATACTCCAGGCACGCCCAGATTATTATATATTTGTCCTCATCATCGCCTTGACATAACATTGAACTCAAGTGGATTGTAAATATGTAAACAGCAGTAGGTCTTACGCAGACAGTTAATGAGAACTAACAGACAGCAGTGCCAAGGAAAGTATAGGGGGCGTTATCTGTAGTATTTAGAATATAAATGTGAAGAAAGTAAAGTGGACGAAAAGATAACTTGCCGCCGGCAGGGACCGAACCTGCGACCTTCGAATAACGCGTCCGATGCTCTACCACTGAGCTACGGCGGCGGTCATCCTCCCGTCCTCTTCATGGGGTATATATGTTCATTTAAACCTAGGAGTGTGAGTCAGCGCCAATCGCAGCCAAGGCGGCGAGTGTGGAACACTCTTTTTTCTGCCTGGCGTCACGTAGCACGTGATCTTTTTACGAGCTGGAAGCTGACCAATAATCCCTCGCATACTACCTGAAGGCATCATGTCTGCCAGAACGAGACCCTCGCTATGAATGAAGGAAAGAAGATGACTCTTAAGGGCTCGTTTTCTTTGTTAGACACAATATTAATGAGAACTAACAGACAGCAGTGCCAAGGAAAGTATAGGGGGTATAATCTGTAGTAATTAGAATATAAATGTGAAGAAAGTAAAGTGGACGAAAAGATAACTTGCCGCCGGCAGGGGCCGAACCTGCGACCTTCGAATAACGCGTCCGATGCTCTACCACTGAACTATGGCGGCGGTCATCCCCCCGTCCACTTCATAGGGTACACATGTGCATTTAAACCTAGGAGTGTTAGTCAGCGTCAATCGCAGCCAAGGCGGCGAGTGTGGAACACTCTTTTTTTCTGCCTGGCGTCACGTAGCACGTGATCTTTTTACGAGCTGGAAGCTGACCAATAATCCCTCGCATACTACCTGAAGGCATCATGTCTGCCAGAACGAGACCCTCGCTATGAATGAAGGAAAGAAGATGACTCTTAAGGGCTCGTTTTCTTTGTTAGACACAATATTAATGAGAACTAACAGACAACAGTGCCAAGGAAAGTATAGGGGGTGTTATCTGTAGTAATTAGAATATAAACGTGGAGAAAGTAAAGTGGACGAAAAGATGACTTGCCGCCGGCAGGGACCGACTTCCCTGCCGGCGGCAAGTCATCTTTTCGGCCACTTTACTTTCTCCACGTTTATATTCTAATTACTACAGATAACACCCCCTATACTTTCCTTGGCACTGCTGTCTGTTAGTTCTCATTAATATTTTGTCTAACAAAGAAAACGAGCCCTTAAGAGTCTCCTCCTTTCCTGCAGACAGTCAAAGTAAGAAAAAAGCAGTGATGTTATTTTGGCAGCTTGTTACAAAATATATATTGTAGTAAACACACCGGAAAAAAAAAAATTCGGCAGATCCCACGTACCGTGGGAGTCGATGTTATGCGAAGCATGCGGCGGGTAGGTACCGGTGGTGCTGTAGCTGTTAAAACCTTTTTTGCATATAAGTCAATCTCATCGCCTAAAAAACTTTGAGCGCAAATAAACGACGTAGGACCAAGAAGATACACACACCACAAGCGCTCACTCGCAACTCTTGTTTGCGAGTGAGCGTTCCAAGTTTTTTAGTCATTTGCGTTCAAAGTTTTTTAGTCATGAGATACCAACTAGCCCACCTAGCCATATTGTTACAGATCAATCTCATCGCATATAAGTCAAACTTACATCCGCGAGGTCCTTCAAATCGCTAATGTATGAATGCCACGAGATGCAGAGCAACCCCCTTCTAATGTTCTTCAGACTTCCTAACGAAGCACCACGCAATAGAAACTTCGTTAACTTCGATAACGACAGTATAGCGGCATCAGAATTTGTGCGATAGAGGGCGCACGTATTGGGGTACGCGGCATAGGGCTAAGAGCAAGTGTCATGGCACTGAGACAGCTCACAACAAAAATTGTGATTTCGCTACTTGTTTGGCAATTACTTTGACCAAACAAATACAGAAAGGCCCAAATTCACACAAACGAACATTTTTTTTTTTGTGAATTTGGGCCACACTTTACCATGCTACAAGATAGCACGGACGTTTAGAACACTCGGCATGTCCCGCATTCGTACTGCAATGATGATGGTGACAACAACAACAACAATAATAATAATAATAATAATAATAATAATAATAATAATAATAATAATAATAATAATAATAATAATAATAATAATAATAATAATAATAATAATAATAATAATAATAATAATAATAATAATAAATAAATCAATCATTTATTTAACGTGGCCAGGAACAACCGTAAGGTCTTTGTGCAGGCGCACGCAAAAAAAAAAAACAATAAAAATAAACAACACAATACAGACAGTTTTCAGAAATAAAAAGAGCAAAAACACGTAGACAAAGAGAAATGAAAACAAAAGGGGAGGAGTAAAATAATACAACAGGAGAAATATTGACGGGGAATAAAAAATTAGATTGCATATATACAACTATGCGGAAAGACTGAGAAGGGCGATGAGAATACCAACATTTGTACATTGTGCCACACTATGTCAAAACAGTGCAAAGCTCGGATAAAAACAATGATTGTGGACTATGAAAAACGTCAAGATCAAGAAAATTAACATTATAGAGACTTTGTATTCTGTGAACGGTAGAGTGTGGGAAGAAGCAGGCGGGTACATGAAACGGCCTGTTCTCTCTGGTTAATTTACGTGGAATTCGAAAGTTAACACAATTGAGAAGTACAGGGCAGGATATGATACCGTGGACTAGGTTGTAAAGAAATAAGAGATCAGAATTATTTCGTCGGCAGTGAAGTGATGGCAGTGATAATAATTCAGCAGTATTTGAACGAGATCCACAGTCATTTCTAGCAAAGCGATGGTTATATATGCTGAGGAATTTTTTCTGGACTCGTTCAATGGTGTTACCGCTGGATTGAGCAATGCCATTCCATATCACGGACGCATACTCAAGTTGTGGAAGACATATTGCTGTGTACAATTTGTGGAGGGCCATGGGAGACCTGAATTCTCGAGATATTCTACAAACACATCCGAGAGAACGAAGGCCCCGCATAATAATAATAATAATAATAATAATAATAATAATAATAATAATAATAATAATAATAATAATAATAATAATAATAATAATAATAATACAAAGTGGCAAAGATTTTTGTTGATAAGCTATCTCTTTACTAGTGACAATCACTAATAACAACTCCGATGTCCCCATTGGCTTGCATATCCCTTTAAGAACTGCTACGAGATAAGAACTCCCGCGTCAATATTCCAGCCACTATATTAAGTAACGTTGTTAAAAGAACCATAAGTGAATGAAATAAAGCACCCACGCGCCCTTATTGGACTCGTTCAACTTGATCTTTCTATGTTCGTGTTGATAACTAATCGTTCCAATGTCATATTATTTTAAATGAATAAATTTTATCTAGATCATAACTTAGTTAATAATTTACGGTATTTAGTTACTTATTTGAAGCTGGAAAAGCAGAATCGACACCGTAACATGGCACGAGTCGTATGTGAAAAGAAGGACGCGTCCGCTCCGTGGTGCCATTTATAACCGACAGGTCCCTATACAGTACAACTGCTGCGTATAAAGGCGTGCGAAGCGCGAGAGCTTTCCGATTTGCGATGCGCCCGCGCTGGGATCCTTGGGGGGGAACTGTGACGCGGGATTCGATCACCGCCGACGGCCAAGCAACAAAATCTAACAACGTCTGACGGGAAGACACGCGTTCTTCCGCCGTCGTCGAGTTATTCAAATTCGCCGACGCGCGTAAAACGCTGGAGAAGCGGCAACGCGCCGGCCTTGTCTCGCGCGAATTCCCTGTAATTTAGCGTTTTTTTTTTGTTTTTCACGCCTTCGATCACGCTTATATCGCGAGCACCCCATTTTCGCCTCCCTGTGAAAAACCAACCGAGTCAAACAACGCACTTTCGAGCGACCTACAAACGCATCGATGCGCGTCTATCATGCATGGTTCGCGGAAAAATGCGATGCGACACTTGTTAAAGAAGAAAAAAAGGTCAGAAAGACGCCTGCCTCCACTTTTACAGATCTTCCGGACATCGCGAATGCGTCTGCCGTGCATAATATAGTGCATGACTGGAGCAGAGTAAAATGTGAGCGTCATGACCCTATCGGCTGCGTACGCAGTCCCTTCGCCGTCATTAAATTTTTTTCCCTTCTTTATTTCGTTTAAAGAGCAAATCGCGAAGTGAAAAACGTAAATGACATATACAGGAAGGGCACGCAAAATGTAAAAATAATAAATTCGCGTTCAATTTCGCGATATACCACACTGTATATAGAGAATTCACTTTTACCTACATGAGTTTCTTGCTCTATTTTTAACAATGAATAATATACTGCCAGTATATTACCTGGGTATTACAGCGGCGATACGAGAGATTGATTCAAGGGCAAGAGGACATCACGGTTTTCCGGTAACTTGTTGAAGTGAATGAATTGGGCGACTTTTTCTTCCTGCTACTTGGGCAACAGAGCAGCGATCTGATATTTCATATCTGTGCACGTCATTATATGTCGCTGCAACCCGTTATTTTGTCTGCGCGTGTTAGAAGCGGTTCAATTTTAACTCGGCAAAACGTGACGGCAGGCTTCAGAACTTCGCCCCTCCCCCATCCCCCTCCCCCCAAGTTCTCAAGTGCACCATAAATGAAAGACAGGTTTGTAGGTATTTTTTTCCCTCGTGGATGTCGGAATCAAACGTACAACCATATCTTCAGGTAGTGTCACCGGCAGATCAAGGCGGCATATTTTTTCCCTTTTGTGGTTATTTGACAAGGGCAAGTTAGACGCTCTGTGATGGAGCCATCGAGCTTTTCGAAAAGCTTTTCGTTGAAAAGTTTAGGAAACGTTTGCGGAGAAACTCACTCTAAAACGAGAGTTTTAAGGTAACCTGGAGCTTTTTATTTCTTCTGAGAATTATTTAACAGCGTTACACTGTAATTCTGCGAGAGTCTTAGTAACTGCCTAATTCTAGTCTTTCGATTACTGTACCATTATTTTTCTTTTAATTTTAGGATAACCTGACATATCGAAGGAGCTTCTTTACTTTCGCTTCCGGAGCGTCTCCGATTGTTTCAAAAGAAGCCGTATTAGAAATGTTTGACCACTTTTATGAGTAGGTTAGGCAAAAAAAGGCAAATTATGTTTTGTGTACATTCCTTGCTCTTGTATGCCAGTTAATGCTCCAGACTTTGTTGCACCAGTGACTACTTTTTCTCTGCGAAGACGTTCCCTAATTCTGAGCTCCTTCGTGTGGATGTATAATTGCATGGCTTCGAGGTTTCTAGTTCAGCGTGGAACACGTTGCTTTCTTTATCTTTCCGTCGTTTACGTCTGTTCTAGTTGTTTTAATTAAACAAGCTTAAACTTCAGGCGAACTCCGATTTTCTTAATCAAATACACCTGAAACATATTTTTTGATAAGAAACTCTTTAGTAGGACCGATTTCGGTGAAATTCGTCGCTTATCACAGTGGCTGTTGAGCCAAACTAGTGACTCTCAGAAGCAAAATTTCTATGTATGGCCTCAAACTTCTAATGAGCGAAAAAAAACAAACAAACAATGTCACGCACCAAGTTTAGAAATGCGTAATTATGCACAAAAAACAACGAAATAGCGACCTTCGCTAAGCTGCATCTGTTAACGCATCGAAATAGGTCAGATACGGCATACGAATTTACAGCTTATGTAAAAGTTTTACGAAGTTTTAAGGTAGTTTTACAAGTCGTGCTCACAATAGTGGTGTCATGGGGGCGGGGGAAGGGGATTGTAGTAGCTAATTTTCTCATTTAGTTACATTGTTAGCGCGGTTTACGAAATTTATGATGGTGGTGACGACGGTCTTTATCGGGGCAAGAGAAAAGTGCGCACAAAAAGCTCCGTGTCTAAGAGTGTCGATTATTGATGACCAATGGGTTGCAATGCGTAGGTGACAATTGTAACCCATTGGTCATGTAGATAAACGAATGGACAAGGAATTTTTCGAAGAGGTCATAAAATACAATCATATGAATATTTATCTAGCACTAACGCCTCAACCACCTCCTCAGAACTTGTACCCAAGGGCCGCTAAGCATGTGCTTCATGAGCAATTGCCGCAGCAGCATTCCATGATAACAAGCTGTGGTATAGATCGCTTGGGTGAATGGCACGCAATACGCTACATGACCACTGTTTCTTTTTTTTTTATGCTTGGACGGATTTGCTGTAAAAATGCGTATAATTGATAAGGAACAGTGCTGGATGAGATGCGATTCGCTGATTGTACGTTAAGGGGAAATGTTTTCTTTTTTTTTTCTCTGAGTTTCTATTTCACGACATTCCGGCAAGGTGCGGAGTAATGTCAGCGTATCGGTACATGTATCACCGATAGCTGGTTCAACACCAGTCAGCACTCAGTAGTGCGTTACCTATGTGTAACCGATTGTAAGTCGACAGAGAGTAACTTAAGATAGCCGAGTTTTCAAAATTTTGATCTGAATTATTTTCTTTTCTCACTGAGTTGCAGCCACAGGCGCTGCAAAATGTAAAACTAAGACTTTTCAACGATGTCTGCAACTGCGTAGTTATGTACCCTGTTTCCTATTATAACGAACTTTGTTTCTTGTTCTTTTAAATGCGACAAGCTTCGTCAGATCGGTGCAGTCTCAGACGAGAAAGAAAGATTTCTCCGTTGTAATGCATTTCCGTTCAATCCACCTAAATAGAAGACCCCCGAGCTAAAGATTCCTCTCAAAGCGTACAGCGTACCGATTCTGCTACAAGCGGCATACGAAGTTGTCAGTAAAATCTGATACATTTTACGACGCACATTCATAGAGGCGCTTTCGTGCTCTTCCTTAAGCACATATTTCGTCAGCGTTCGCGAAATCGTCTACAAAGGAAGCTATAAGAACCTTTCACTACCAAATACGGACGCGCAATGGGCAAGAAGTACGTACGCACGGAAACCTGAAAGTTATGTGGCAGTTATAAGGTGTAGAAACACGGCGTTGAGAAGACGTGCCTTCCGTATAGCGTCGCGTGTGCGAGAGCCATTTCGCAACGTTATGGACCTTTTACGAATGCAAAGTGCACCGCTGGCGCGACGGCCCTATACTACCAACTTAACGCAAAGTGTAAGACGCAGGAGCAAGAGGACAGGCGAAAGTATGGTTGGCTTGTCTGCAGCGAACCGCCAGTGGATTTATGCGTAGTTGTGGTTACGTATGGTCTGGGTGCGTCGTATACATGCAAAGCAGCGGGAAGATCAACCGCTGTGGGGTGGTATTCTTTTCTTTTTTTTATTTTGTATTTGTTCCGGTGGCTCCGCAACTTGAACTCTCGTGGCCAGCAAACGGATATAGCACTTGCGTGGCGGTGCCATTCAAGGGTGTGCAATGTCAGTATCCTGTATAATGGCTCTGTCTCATTCTTTTTCTTTTTTTTTTTTTACAGCGGGGCTGCTTTAGCCTGTGCCGTCGTCGTCGTTGTTGTGGTAGTAGTAGGCGTCAGGCAGGTCACGTGACCAGAGTGGGGGAGTCAATAAAGAGATAAATAGAACGAAACCAATTTCTTTGGGGAGCCGGGCTTGCACCCGGGCCCCTCACGGCCCCAAGGCAAGTGTCACCACCACTGGGTTAACAACCGCGCTTACAGAATCCGCGGTCCGGTGTATGTGCGCGCATTTGAAATCTAGCGGCGGATTTACGACACCACGTGATCTCGCTAGCCAATCACATGCACTCACCCGCTTACAGCTTCGACGTCCGACGGCTTTCACGGCATGGAACTGGCTGAATCTCTTTCTCTTTTTGTAACGTTGTCTGTCTTACGTTCACGGTCAGCCTGCGTTGCTGGGTATATGTATGACAGATATGAAGAGTAGGGAGTACCAACGTGCTCGTTGTCCTAATTAGCTGTCAACTGTTACTAGCCTACTTTAACTGCTTTTCGTCGAGATGAGCTCGGGTGATTCATTCGGTTCAGTCACGCATGCATGAGATATGTACGCGATGTCGAGAAAGATTTAACGATGGCTGGAGAGACGCGGTGTATCCGGTGTTTTGACAAACGATGAGCGATGGATTAGGAACACTAGCAGATCCACGTTTCACAGACGTACCAAGGTTTCCCGGTGTCCTAGCTAACAGCGTTAACCGGGAACGCCAGCAATACCCTATAAAAAAGCCATTGGCATCAAATGAACACTGCGTTGCCAAGTTCGATGCCGCGGGTGCTCAAAAACGCAATGTGCTCAAGTGAATCCCGAGTCCTCCAGTGTTGTGTGCAATTGATGATGAGGCCGTGGTCTTCGCTCAAACAACCCCCAGCTTTTTTGTGGCGCGAGCATGGAGCGACTCTCTTGTTTCTTACGTAGCACTTCCGGTTGACCTACCTTCTCGATTTTCAGGGTCTGTAACTAAACCTCAGAAACACAATCCAAAATTAAAAAGAAAAAAGCCCGCGAGAAAATGCCAAAATTAGCATGGAAGGGTACGGATGTACGATTAACGTGACTGATAGGTCGTGACATCAACATGACCTGCTGGTCAGTAACGTCACGCTTAACCATAATCCCCGCGTTGGATATGCGGGTATGAGCCACACGTAGGAACAAACAAAAAAAAGAAAACAAAAGAAAGAAATCTAAAAATAAAAAGAATAAAGAGTTGAAAAAAGAGGTGAAGAAAGTTAAAAGAAAAGTAAAATGAAACTTGCACACACACAAAAATTATGTGTAGCTCATACCCGCATTCCGTGCTCGCGCCGCGCAAGATACCTAAGTCAAACATTAGGACCGACTGGAATTTTTTTTTTGTGTGTGTGTTTGTGTGGTTAAGCCGAAGGGCGCATACGATAGACAAACTCAACAAACTTTTGTCTTACGCACTGCTAGATAATTTTCGTGTTCTTTGAAGGCTTGTAGTCGCCCTCTCACGTGCGCATAAAAAAAGAAGAAAAAGAAAAAAGGAAAAACAACAACGAGAAAATAAGAAAGCGAGAACATCCTTCAAGGGTTTCAAGAAATAAATAAAAAAGCTACGCGACAATGGAAGAGTGGGAAACGTAGCCCCTATTTGGGGAGCGAGAAGGCTAGCCATGCGCGAGCAGTCCATGGTTGTGAAGTCTAATGTAGGTTACTCCAGTATGCTTTTTACGCATGATTAGGCGGCTGTCCATAACAGGACCGCCGGATTCTGCATCGATGTACTGCTTTCCCCGAACACCGGTGTAAACAGATGAAACGAAAGAACGGCTCGAGACAGTGTTCGGAAAGTTCATCTTATTTAAGTTTTCAAGAGTTTTTAAGACCACTACTTTTTAAAGATATGGCGGCAGACAGCTACGACAGACTGAGTGACGGTCACGACACAGCTAAAACACACGCAGTTGTAACGAAAGGACCATCGGTCTGTTCCAGTTTTTCTAAGATATAATTCTATAGATCATGAAAAAGTATTCTAATATCAACCTTAGGACCGCAATAAGAGGAGTGTTATGTATGAATTTGCACGTATACGTTCGAACTCAGTTATAACGAACTGGTTCGTGCAATAAATGTATTTCGATACATCAAGATATTCGATAAATCAGGACGCGGTACATGAGACTTTTACAAACTTTCATAATGAGTTTATAATGCACTATATAGGGTGCCACAACCGATGTTATCGAAGCTCTTGCTTGTTTATCCTTTAAGTTAATTTTTTTATTGATTATATAAACAACCATCCCAAGAAAATTGTGTTTGCGGCGATAAAGGGCCATATATACGCCGATATCATAACCATATATACGCCAGTTTTTTGTTAATTGTTTCTTCTTCAAGCTTGGCTAACGTTAGCTGGGATTCCCCATAGAACAAAACCGTGGTGATCAGGTTCTCGTAATCATACAAGTAAGTAACTGAGCAACTTGGCGGCTATTTTCTTCTGTCGGGTAACCTGTCGAATCTAAGCTTACCTAATTACGTCCGAACATGTTGTCAAACGTGCTCACAGCTTCGTGACAAAGAAAAATAATATAATGTACGGAATTCTACAGATGGGCGAAAAAGAAAACAGAGCGGCTTCTTTTGCGCTGCATGTTGCAGTCAATAACAGTTCAGTGCATCTGTTGATCCAGTTCACTTCGCTTTTTTTTTTTGCACCAGCTTTGTGTGTTCAAGTAAGCGTGTTCGATACAGCGCACAATTTGCCGTGCAGTGGCCCGCTTTAACTGGGTTTAACTGTAACAAATTTTAAGCTCCGCAGTCTTCACTCTGTCGCTCGCCTACTGCGCTGGCTCGGAGTTGTTTCACGCATAAAAGCAAACGATGCATGCATAATGCGCGTAGAGGGCAAATTTCCGGAAGCCTTGCAAACTCTGTTTAGCCTTTAACTTTTCAGTGCCTGCAGGGGTGACTTTTTCTTTAATTAAGCGATACTGCACAGATACTTCTGTAGGAAGCATGCGTAGAAATACTCCCAGTCTCCATCAAAAGGAAAATAACAGAATAACTTAAGTTCAGAAATGACCAGAAAAATGTAAAGTGTATTAACTAGACACGCCATGGAAAAGATCTAGATGAGTAGCGAATCTGAACGCCCCCTTTCCACGTATTTTAATAATAGAAACGCATTGTATCGGTGAGAAAAAGCAACAAAACAACAATAAAATAATGACTGTGCAGATTAATCAAGAGGGTTATTACATCCATATTTCTTTTTCAGATGGAGGGGCTTACGCGATTAATTATTGTAATTAGCAAAGGTAATCGTAAAAGCACACGGTAAACAACACGAAGTGGCTTGCGTTGTTTCTTTCTGTGTCCCGTGTGCTTTTGCGGTTGCCTTTGGTAATCATGAATCACCAACTGGCCTACACCCACACTCTTCTAAGTTGTCATTGTAACGCGAGTACTTCCGGGTGACATTCCCCCCCCCCCCCCCCCCCCCCCCCACACACACACATGCTGTCGTTCCTATGCGTACTGTGCTTGCGACAATTGTTTTTATACCGTATCTATATCTTGACGGCTGACCTCAACTTCGCGGGTGCTCGCACAAACGCACAGACACGCGTACACACACGAATCCAAACTCACAACATCATTACGTGCTGCCGTGATGGGAACGTTATCGAACCACGCAAAGTCACAGCAGTTTCTGCGTTGGGTGTACCAGTGTAGGTGTATATCGACAGAGTGCATGGTGGAGAAGCTGCCAATTTTTTTTTCTGCTCAGGAAGCGATCCAGTTAGAGTTCGTGTCAACTAATCGCCGGTTATAACGACATAGTCATTCGCACTCAATGGACCGCTGTAACTGAGCGACGCTGATCTTCACCTCATTATCGGTCGCTGCGGTGATCAGACACCGCTGGAACGCTGGCCACATGAGATTGACTTTAAAATGGGGGCAGCTTCATTTCATTAGGTCGTGAGATTGGCCAGAGGTGTCAGAATGGCAAAGCAAAGATTGAAGCGCAACATCATGTAGGCAGCGCATCAATATATCCGCGAAGTTAACCAGCTGGTGTGGTGCTCTGGAAGAATAGGAACCTGCTACCCCTGTGCAGGGTAGCCAGCTGGAACTACCTCTGGTTAACTCCCTTTCCTCCTGTTCATCCTTTCTCTCTCTCTCTCTCCAATCATGCTCAAGTTTTACCGTCCTGTGACTCTTGTGTTTTATGGCTGGTGTTCCAGGCCGATGTCTCCGCAGGGGGTGGGTATCCGCCGAGGAAGCCGCATGCAGTGGAAAAGTTTGCTATCAGATGCCCTGGAAAGCGACACCTGTAACCTCATTCATGTACATTATTGAACATATACGCGCTAAAAACAGTGTTCGGCTCCTGATAGACGGCCCAACCGAGTTTCGTTTAGCTGATGGAAAGAGCAGCGCGAACTATGCAGGTACGAACTGGAAGGCAAAATACACAGTACAAGCTCTGACTTTTCCACTTCGTCTTTGCAATTCACGCCGTTTCTTCCATCATGCAAGCGCATAAACTCACCCAACTTTTTCATGCTTTTGCAGTGTACCTTCTTCGTTCAGTTGCTTGTACGACTGCAAATGCTACTGGCCTTACTTTCACTCAATGTACGCATATAGCTCCGTGACTTACTGAGTTCACAAACAGCCCGCAATTCAATACAGAGTGACTGCTTAAAACACTAATTCTCATATTAATGCCGAATACTTCAGTCACTCACAGGGCGTTTTACTGTAATATAGCGTAGTTAAAAGAAATGGCTAGCTGAAAACTCTCCCCATTATACTGTAGGCGTTTCAAGGACATCGCTCAGGTGCCTCCCAGAAAATACCCGTCGAAATCTTTCATTGCGGCCCGCGTGTACCTTCAGGGCTCTTTCCTGCACCAGCACGCTGTGTTTCCCGAGCATTTTCCTAGTATACCTTCGCATAGGGCACATTGAATCTTTTTTGAAGGTATGCCATCTGCGACAAATCGCACCGGTGCGCATCGGTGCGATTTGATGAAGGTGCCATTAGTTATGCTTGTTACTCGATTCTTAGAGTGTCTTTGTGCCTTTAATAAATAAGCGTTGGAGCGATCAGTTAAGCTGTTCCGGCAAGACGTGTAAAAACGCACGGGCCATGAAATTTGTGAGCGAAACCTCCTGGGAGCAGGATGCTTCTCTTCCGGAATTATTTCGTACAGTCTCACTCGATTCGATGCACAATTCGCTCACACAATTGAACTTTCGTACGTTAGTATCTGTCGCAAAAGAACCGAGTTGTGCTCGGTACTGTAACCACGGTGACGAAATTTTGACACGTCAGCCACACGCATCTACCGGGGTCTTTGTCGTTGTTCCTCCGATCCCTTTCATCTTCTCTGGTATCCCTACACTGTAAATCTAGGCCGCAACTCTCCAGGTTTCTTCACTGAGCTTCAAGAAAGAAAAAAAGAAGAAAGAAAAGATGTTCTGTGTACTTCGAGTGAAATGAAAACATGTTCGCTCGCGTGTGTTGAAAGGCACCCGAAGAAGGGAAGGCGACTCGAAAGAAGCGCTGGTTTTCACCATCTTCGAAAGAGGAAAGAAACGCACGGGGGAGATTAAACACGACCGTCCGTCTAATTCGGAGAACACGGAACGGGAGAAAATTTCGCGATCTTTGTTCATGGTTGGCTCTCGCAATGGCCATCACTCAACGCTCGGCACTCTTTGTGAGCAAATATACTTCAGAGCGCGCCTA
Source organism: Rhipicephalus sanguineus (assembly GCF_013339695.2). NCBI lineage: Eukaryota > Metazoa > Arthropoda > Arachnida > Ixodida > Ixodidae > Rhipicephalus > Rhipicephalus sanguineus. The sequence continues at coordinate 336,824,678 of NC_051176.1, forward strand.
TACTCTCTCGAGAAGCGCCACGCTCGTCCATCTGTACTGGAGTGGCCGGCAGGGCCCGTACAGTGAAAGCAGAGGCGCACGAGGCACTTAGCGGGTCTCCGTGATCCAAGGAAGGATCGAAGCGCTGTACAGACCGAAAAGTCCGCGGGGCCCTTGACGATGGCAGTCTACAGAAATAGACGTTTGCACAGAAGGCTGTCGCTCACGGATGAAGAGGAAGAAGTCTGACTCATTGCGAGATCCTTCCGCTGCCGCGATGTGCGGCTTCGATGAAGGTCACGCATGGTGAGGAAGATGCGTTGAAGGACTCGCACGTGTATGCGCGTATTGGAAGAACTAAATGTAAGGTAGTGTTAGCAATGCTCGAGGAGTGAAATTGGAGAAACGCCCGACGAGTGGAGTTTGCGGGTTAGCCAGGAATTGTGGGAAATGAGAAGTGAGCGAAACTTCTGGTTTCCGCGTCTGCACATGCGGTGGCGTTGTCGCCATAGCGTACATCTGGTTACCCTTATATACGGTGTACTGTACGCTTCATCACTACAGATAGACATACACCGCCTCGCGTTTTCCTGGTTAGCACGCATACAGTTAACATGGTAACGTATGATTTTACACTAACGCCTTTTTAATGAGAAGCAGGATCGCTCCTCGTGATTGCTTCGTACGTCGGACTAGTTAGGCCCAATCGCGAAATAATAAGAAAATATGATCGATGGATCCCGTGCATCGGTATGAACCGATGATAAGCGAAATCAGTCTGCGATATTCACTGAAACGACTCATCTTTCGTCATTACTTCTCTGTGGATCGACACTCGTCGCTCAATACACGGTCTAGTCCCGTTTTGTTCCATTCACTTCAGTTCTCTACCCTGAACTTCTTTCCTTGCCGAATAGCCCCGCCACGGTGGTCTAGTGGTTATGGCGCTCGACTTCTGACCCGAAGGTCGCGGGATCGAATCCCGGCCGCGGCGGCTGCATTTTCGATGGAGGCGAAAATGTTTGAGGCCCGTGTACTTAGCTTTAGGTGCACGTTAAAGAACCCCAGGTGGTCAAAATTTCCGGAGCCCTCCACTACGGCGTCTCTCATAATCATATCGTGGTTTTGGGACGTTAAACCCCAGATATTATTATTCCTTGCCGAATACATCAATTCCCTGCTGTCAATTCCTTCAAATTTCTTTTGTCGATTTCACTGCCCCTTGGCAGTGAAATCCCTGCCCCTATGAGGTTGGGGGAGGGGCCCCTTTACAGTGGCCCCTCCCCCAACCTGTTAGGGGGAGGGGCCAGCAATATACACATTGATAGCATCATTTCTCAGTGCTCGAATCTGCTACCCTTTGGACGATATATCCACCAATACACATTTATACCCAGTGCAGCAAGCTTTCTTGCAGTCGGAGAAATAGCCGCCAGCATATATAGATTCTGCGGAAGAGGCAAACAAAGCGTCGTATTAGAAAAAAAAAGAAGAAAAGCGTGTCTCATTTGAACCAGCAGAGTCCCCTGCAGTGCAGCACTCCGATTCTGCACTCGTTCGGTCGCAAACGGATTCCTCCGCTTTATTTTCTTTATTTTTATTCAAACCGGTTCGGTATCTCTCCTTCCTCTCGATGTCACTTTCGAAGTGAACCTGAAACCATGTGATATTTTTAGATGCCCTGGATTTTAGATTCCAAGGAAATATGTATTGTCGTCGGTCTTCTTCACCAGTTTGGGCGGCGCCTTAGCTATACCTCCAGTGCTAATTAGCGCTAATTACTGTCGTGCTAATATATCATAATTATTAAATTTTCCTGTCCTCATTATTACCTAACGGTCTTATTGGCATCTTGTATCTACTACATTTATGAAAATTTGCTACTGCGTAATCCAGGACATCAAACTCCTTCACCATGAGTATGTAATAATTGACTGCGATTATCTCTTTATTGTGTGTGTGTGTTGTTTTAATTATACAAAAAGCTTTTTTTTTTCATGGCTTCACTACCGCCCGATCCATGGTCGATTTTCTACAGTAGGGTGCAGCAGTTCACTAGGGAACAGCCGACGGATCAATCTAAGCAAGTGTTCCGGGAGTTTTGTGCAGACAACGCGCAGCGAATCCCAATAAGAGCGCAAGTGCTTCCACCGCCTCAAGATAGCCCAGCATATCCATAGGTGTAGCACACTGCACGCATTTACCCACTTGTTACAAGTTCTGAGGCTCGACGGAAGGAAGTGCATCCAAACACTTGGCGCAGAAACGAAAATGGGATGGCATTGAGACAGAACTCTCGCGGGCTCATTGATTCGTCACGTGGTACCTTCCACCAGGGCTTGAAAATGTGCTTCCTGTGTGTTGTATACACAAACACACAGGAAGCACTTTACCGTTTTCAAGCTCTGGTGTATGTATAGCACCGTGGGCATCTGTTAGTTGTTTTCTGCGATATAAGCGCCTAGAGAGCTACTTTGCGTCATTGTTCTTTATTACTTTAATCTATTTTTTGTTGGGCTGCCTAACACTACGAAATGGAGAGGCCGAGAGATTTTGTCGGAATTGCTCTACTAATGTATCACTATTGATGTACAGTACAACAAAGTATTTCTTTTTTTTTTCTTCACATATATCTTAAAGCTTGCCCAACGCAGCATAGTTTTTCAATGCACATGTGTAGTATACGCAGGTTTCTGCAATACATATACTGCTTGTGGCGACTGTGAAGCTATCAGTTCCTGGGACTGCAAGCTTAAATACGGCTCTATGGTTTGTCCATTGCAAGAGAAAAGAGGCAAGGGCACCGCTAGAAACGAGTTTCACTAATTTATATTGAGGACAGACAGACAAAGAACTTTATTGAAGTCCTGAGGGAATAGCCGGGGTGGACCTGTTGGGGCTCCCGGCTCGCCGCTAACTGCTCCCATGTCGGAATCGGGAGGCCATGCCTTTCCGCTCTTTCACGGGTCCTCTGGACGGCCGTTGACTGGATCTTAAGTGCGGTACTTGAGATGGCCTCGTCCCAGTCCCGTTCGACGGTGAATGACGTATCCCGTAACGCAGGACACTGTCAGGTCATATGTTCTAGAGTGCTGAACTCCTCCCCGCAATCTGGGCACTGTGGATCAATTTCTCTGTTAATCCTGCTTAGGAAACCTCGCGAGTGATATGACCTCGTCTGAAGCATCCTAAGCGTGATTGCTTGAGGATATATGATTATTTGTTTGGCTATGCAGCTTGGGAAGCCATATAGGCGCTGAGACGAAAAGTGCGAAACGCACATGTTAAAAAAAAAGAACAACTAACAAGGAGGCAAGTGGTAGGCTTTGGCTAGGTACTAATACTTCATAAGAAGTCGATCGGCGAGACGATTCTCACTGACAGCTTCATTTAATAAGGAGCGCGCTTTTCGAATAGGTTCGTTTCGAAGTACTAGGTGCGTTTCTCAGGAAGTTTCACAGCAGGGCTGTGTAGCTCATATTTTGATGTCCGGTAAACACAATAATTTGTTTACCTGTGTAGCCAGATGCCTTCCCGCGTGGTTGTGGACTGCACACAAGTGCCCACTACACACGACCAAGTAATTTTGTTTTGTTATTGTTTTTGTTTTTTTCACCAAGATATTTCGTGCAGTCTAACATATGTCTTGCGCAAATGGGCTTACAACTTTCGTTGAATCGTTGTTTTAATGTGCCGTGACACGAAAAATCTTCAATATTCTTGCGATGCTGTGTAGCCAAGAACAAGCAAGAAAATTTTTAAACATGTAAACTCGCAGTGAGATTCAGTTGACCCTGTTTTTTGAAAATGCGCATCGTCATTTGCAAACCATAGCGAACTGCAGCCGAAGCAGTAGTCTTGTGCGTGGAGAGGATTCATTTCAACACAACAGTGCAAACTTGTGGGGTATGCGAATATTGGGGCCAACACATACCCTACACGCCTGTCATCCAACATACTCCTCCATAATCTGGCCGTCCCAATAGTTACCCATAGTTTGCACACCGCATGTGCAGTAACAACCCTTTCCCACTGTTGCCGTTCTGCCATTAACCTGCGCATTTTCGCTTAAACTAGGTCTTTTATTTTTTTATTTAAATATACTTAAGCACCGGTTGGTGCATGTATGTGCGGCGCTGGATACTCCTCATCTCAGAGATTACATGACAGCTGTCGTCGTTAAATTTCAACAATCATAAAACTAGACCAACAAACCCATGAATGAGCACTTAAATACTCGATTTAGTACTACAATATACGATGCAACAGTAGAGTTCAAACAGCATAAATGTGCTCACAAGCGAAATGCCCACATATAACAGAGGAGTTCATCATCGTTTAGAAGTAGATTCCCACTGAGCTACTTCTACCAATGCAACTTTACAATAGTTACCTGTGAGCCACCAAGCTCTATTTTTAATTAGACCTAATTCCTCGTCTTACTGAACTAAATATTTTTCTACAGAAGAACCCTATGAAATCAGGGATTAACTATCGGGGTTATAGAGTGGAGTAACCTTAGTTTTCGTGCTACATTGTTTTTGACCGTTCTCCATACTTTTCCGCCACCAGTCCTTAGGCCACTTTTTATTGATCTCTATCACGGACATGTTCACCTTACCCATGCTGTCCCTAAAACCAAAAGCTTCATGTAGGCTATAGTGCCCAAACATACACCCTGGTGGAAATCTTCACATTCCTACAAAACATGCCCCGTCGTTTCCTTAGCTTGTCCATAGCAAGTGGACGCGCCTCCTTCTTTAATGAATCTTGCATTATAAGGTCGCGTTCTGAGGCGATCCGACTTCGCTTGAAACAGTAAAGCACTTCCCCTTGAGTTATAACAAAAGCATTCCCTCTCAATTTCGTCTTCACCCTTTGGGCACTTACCCGAAGTCGGTATATTTTTTGCCATCGCAATAAACCTTTTCCGCTTCTCGGACTTGTGCTTAACACTTCTTGTTTCCATATCGCTTACACTGCCGGCCGCATACTTTCTGGCGAGCCTTCTAGTTCTGTTTATCCATTGTGAGTCAACTAACCAGCTGCGCCGCTGAGAAGTTCGCGCGTGTGTTAATAAATATCACACGGGTTCGATTCCGCGGAAGCACTCGGAAAATTTTAAAAGATTTCCTTTTTCGTCATTGAAGAGTGGCACATACGAGCGGCAGATGTTTGCCTCTACGTCGCTTCCCTTTTTCTAAAGCTATACCATTCGCACCGTGCTCCGAAGCATACGACAGCGTTAGAGTTGCGCCATCCACTGACGCCGTGGCAAGTATTGTACACTATACTAAAATTCTCCATAAAGGCGCGTTTTTGTTTTTTCTTGCATTCGTACACTTCAGTCGGCGGTGAAACTAGCCAACTCCCTTCCACGCGGCTTCGTTTCGCCACACCTTATACATACGGCTTGCCACTGTTTGCGTCACATAAACAGTGCATGAACGGCGGCACTTCAGGCAAGTGTCTCTAACCCTGGACCTTTCAGAACACGGCCAGCCTCAAACTCCTTGCGTGTGCAATTTTACGACTTGTTTCGGGCTGCTCGCGTTTCCTCGTTCGTTCCGAGATGTGTTGGTTCCGGCCGCACGAAAGTGTCGCTTTTCTCTTACTTTTTTTTTTCTGTTCTTGTCCCTTCGACTAAGCCACTTCGCATGGAGCTAACAACATAGCTGAGACGTTGGGGGCTCGAGTATAAAGGAAGGGAGGTTGCACAGTTTTATGAGCTGTTCAACACGAAGGGTCTTAACGTTTCGAAATCAAGATATGCTGCACGTGGCGCTCACGCAGCGCTTTACGAGCTCGCGCTAGCCTCTGCCTCCTCGTACGTTCCTCTTTACTCATTCATTATGCGATGGATGAAATCGCACGGAGAATAGGAGCGGATAGCCCAACTCTGTAGACTTTCGCAATCTTTCGCGCACCACACGTAGCGGATTGTAGCCGGCTGGCTTAACGACCACATTAACTGTTTTTGCTTGTGTGCTTTAATGTCTCTCTTTCTGTCCCTATCTTTCCTTTGTTTTATTTCATCCTCACACTGGATTCCGCTCACGCTGAACACTGTCTCAGAATGCATAGTCTGTTCACAGTATAGCGTAGCCAGAATTCTTTACCGGGGGGGGGGGGGGGGGGCTCAGCCATACTTTATGTATGTTTGTGCGTGTGTTCGTATGTGTGCCTGTATATATACACATGCAAAATTAAAAAAAAAAATTCGGAGGAGCTTGCACTCCAAACTCCCCCCTCCCCCTCCCCCCCTCCTGGCTACGCCAGTGTCTGTTCCCCGCTAAGATGAAACAGCAGGCGTTGTGCCCCTCTAGGTAGTAATTGCCAGCTTGCTCTCTCCCTCTTTTATCTCTGTCCTTGTGTATCTATGTATGCAAATCAAATAAATAAATAAGTGACGGGAACAGTTGACACAAGAAGCACTGGACATCAACTGAAAGTTTAGTGCACATAATTCCAGCATCAGACACGCCGCGCTAGTTCAACGCATTTGATGTCTCCTGCTGTAAAAGATGTCGCGGGTTCGATTCGTGGTCGCACCTGATGCACTTGAGTGCGATCGAGATGCGAAGGACCGCTAACGTTTACTTATATTTCCCTGCACCTCAGAATAACCAAGCTTGTGTAAGTTAACCCTGAGATCTACACTGTGGCGTCACTCGTGCTGATCTGCAGTGTGTATTTGGTACGGCATATGAATCGAGAAGCTTTCAGGGGCTAGATTCACACAGCTTTTGATTCGTAAGCACTGTATGCCATTGGCCGAGTAACGTAGAGGTTCGGCTCCCGACAACGATGTCCTTTATTCCTTCTTACTTTATTATCGGTACTTTTCAATAAAATAGCGAACAATGTTCCCTGTGATAGATGTCTTCAACTTCTATTTCTACTGACTTGATATTGTTGTGACCAACAAAGGCCAAACTCCTCGGTTTCCCCTTTTATCGTGCTCAAAATAGGCCTTGAGCTTTTTTTTTATTCATAAGACTTCTGGGTCTAAGCGAATGTCACATTACCGTATCTGACTCGTGAGGGTATTAGTTCAACATTAAATAAAGCTCTGACGTATGCATCAGCGGGACATCACTACTGTTCGGTAGCCTCTATACTGCTTCACGTGAGTAGACAACACAAATATGGGGCGCTGAGCCAACGTTATGATAAGTGCGCTAGCCGTTTCGCGATTTTAGCAATACAGTTGGCGTTTCAGAAACCAGGAAAACATAAGCGGCGCCGAATAGGCCCGAAGCCCAGCGTCCGTCCTGGCGTATATGTGTTTCCATATGCCCACGTCCGTTTGGTGTCGTTTATTTTTTTTTCCTGAAGTATGGTAACTGCTTTTGCGGACGTTTTTCAGTTACATGGGTGAGCCGAACTGAATGCGGTTCGTGGCCTGTGGCAACCATATTGCCTTAAACCGTTCGGCGCGCTCCCAAGTGAGATGAGAAAGATACTGCAAAAGAACTCGTGCTGCTGTCAGGAGCCTTGCGGCTATGTACGCGATATGAGAGATAAGTTGATGTCAGTTATCTGTTAGAATAGCAAGAGTCCTGAAGTCACGTCAAGTAAAGGGATGGCGCGTATCATGCATACGTCTCCCCGGCTACAACATGTAGTATATGCTTGGAATGAGTCAAATAGTTTTTTAACGCGATGGTGTGGTGTTAAAGAGCTCGTCTCACAGAAATTCCGGTGTCGGCGTCGGTGTCGGTGTCGTTGGTTGTGAGCGAAAAATCATCATCTTGTCCGTGACCAAAATTGAGAAAGATGCAAATAAAATAAATAATTAAAATTCTTTGGTTCGAGTGAGATTTGAACCTAGGCTGTATGCGTGGCAAGCAGGTGTTCTACCACAGAGCCACGCTATTGCTTGAAACTGCTTCGGAAAAAAAAGCACTATATGAATGTCATGTAGTGGAAGGAGTCTCCTTAACGCACGTCATATTGCGTGGCAGAAGCGTAGAATCGTGACAGGCGTCAAAACATGTGAATTGCGCAGCAAGTTGGCATTTAAAGGCCCACCCTTTACAAAGCGGTCAGACACATTTAATCATCATCAGCTGCAAAAGCATCAACAAAGTGAGCAGCTGCGTAGGTTCGCGTGTTGTCTAATGGACGCGTAGTGGGCCCTTCGCTTATTCGAAAAAGGAACAATTATGGCGTAGTGGGCACTGAACAACTGTACTTGCAGTAGGCATTCTAGGATAGTTTGAAACGGGCAACGTTGTGTGGACAGTCGTTCGTTTCCTTACGGCATTGCTAAGGCATGAACTGAGAACCGAAGCTAGGCTAGCAAGTGAGAAGGCGATGCGCACGGGGCCCGATTATGCTATCGCGTTCTACTCTTGAAGGCGAAGCTCAAGCCTCCTCCAAGTTTTTTTAGGCTAGCCCAGCGTACGACAAGGTAAGCTTTTGTTTGTTCGTTTAAGAACGGTCAACATACGGAAAGGGATGCTGCATTAGAGCCGGCTATGCTAGGTCACAATTAACAAAGGAACGTTACTCACTTCTACATATTAATCGTGCATATATAAAGGCAAGAGGTTGAGCCACGACTTATGATTGCACTGGCCGTGCATGAAGCATTATTTATTTAAGTTTAAGGTGCTTTGCCCCTAAAAAAGCACCTTAGGGTCTCGGCGTCTCGGCGTGCATGGTTGTCTGCTGTCGTGACGGTCCATTTGCTTGAGCGCAAGAGAGGGCGCCACCGCCTCAGCGGTCGCCGTGCGGAGAGAGCGAGCGGCGCGCGTTGACTATGGAAACGCTCTCCCTGCGATGAACGTTGACCTACCAGCTCGCAAGGAACGAGAACGCGCCCTCACCCACGAGAGACAACGCCGACGCAGGCAGCGTCTGCTAGCGACTTTCTTGATTGAAAAAAACCGACTGCTCGCGCTACACAACCATTCACCGGCCACCCCGCATATATAGGCGCTGGATCTCGACCTGCAATGTAGTGCCGATGGGAGATTTCACTTTTGCGCAGTTGAACAATAAAGATTTGCTGCGTGCACGTTAACTAAAAGCGGACTGCGGGTCTTTGTGTCTAATCTTTCTTCTGTCTCTCATTGCCCATTAGCAGTGATTTTGCTGTGGCAAATACTGGCGCACACTGCATGCTTCGCCCCTCCGCATGTTTCACGTTAGTGCAGCTGAAACACCCTTCTCTACACGCTTCGCCCCTCCCCAATTTTTTTTTCCTGCAGCCTGGTATCGCTTCTGTCGGAACGCCCGAAATTCACACCGCCGTATATGTCTTGACGTAACCGTTCTCTTTTCTCAAGTGCATCGTAAGTGACATCTTATGAAATGCGACACTCCTGGAGTTATCTTTTTGTTCTTGAATTATTGCCTTGCGGCACGCTGAAAATGAAATCCTTCGCGAGTAGCGAACAACCAGCAACTAGCCATTTTGCGTAGAAGTAAGGCCTCAGGGAGAGTTTCGCGTCAGTATGCGAAACTGCTGCGGCGCCTGTTTGATCCGGTGTACCCCGAGCATATAGCTCCCAAGTGCGTCATTTCTTTCGCGGAAAAACGAAGAACACGCGAAGGCACGTGGTTCTCTCCTGAGTACTTCCGTGCAGCTGCGTCGAAAGCGTGGCCTCGACGCAGCTGGTCAGTCAGCTTACCCCTGTAAGCTGAGTGACCAATCAGCTTACAGGGGAAAGGTGAGTGCGTTACGGGCTTACATCGTCACGCCAGCGTCACGTTCTTACGGGCTTTTTGTTGAACTTTACCACCATCGGACTTGATAAGACTACCGGAAGCAGCCAGTCTCGATCTCCCTGACCGTTGAAAACATCTGTGCCCGTATTCACAAAAAACATCCTACTCTAGAATTGCTCGTAAGGTAATCTATCAGCCAATCCCGATCCTGAATGAGCCGTTAGCGAACCCGGCTGGTCAATATCAAGGAGCGCTAATGAACTAAAAGCTCTGTCAATAAGGTCCCTGAATGTTTCCTTCTTCAGTGACACGCCCTTCGGTGACGCGCGCTTGTGGACCAGGCTCCAGTGGTCAGCAACAACCCCGACGTCACCGCGCAACTCTCACCTTGCAGCTCCTCCATTCTCACTGCTTCGAAGTCCAAAATTGTTCTCTCAGCGCGTTTAGACGGCTCAACGCTGCCTCATACCGATTCTGGAGGCATGTAGTACTCACATGTATTCAGTTCAAGAACCTACTAGTGTTGTATAAAGGGTGATTTTCATCTAGTTCGCGAGAGCGCTTAATGCAAGCGCATTATGTGTTACACTATGCGCGCGAAATAATAATTATTTCGCGCCTTTTTTTCGTTCTTTCCACTCTATACCTATATCCCTGTGCGTTTAGGATAGCCAGTAAAACAAGGTCTGCTTAATGCGTTTGCCTGTCCCTGCTTCGTCTCTCTTTTTCAAAGGGAACTGCCATGCTTAGCCGGTGGCATTTATTGAAATCAGGGCGTCAGTGGCCTCGCACGGGCATGAAGGCGAGAAGTTCCAAAGATACAAAAACTGAGACAGCTCGAGGCCTGACTCTGGAATGATAGCGAAATACATAGAGAGAGCATTGATTCGGTTGTTGCAGGATGGTCAACCAGTGTGAGTGAAGGTTGGTTAATCTGCACTGGAAAAGAGAATACGAAGAGAAAGAAAATTCATAGCACGGAGGCACGCACGCACACAAGGAGAGTTTATAGTTCTGGAACGGGAAGCGTGTCAAAGCCAAGTATAGTTTTTTTATACGTAAGCCTCGCGCCTTCTCCGCAACACGGATCCTTTCTTCAACGGACATGTCACCGTATCAGGCGGGCGTTTCTCCCCCATGGCCTTCGGAGATACTACACTTCTGCCCTTCGGAGATATCCGCTGCAGTAGTGCACTGTTCTAGAGAGGACAATAGAAAGGAGCGGCTGCTCTAGCTCAGAGGCAGTTCCTTCTTTCTTGAGAAATAGCAGAGCATTTCTTTTTTCTCGGAGCCGCACATGTGAGTTTCCTTGCTGTCGGTTTTCATAGTGCGCAGCGCCGAGTTTCCGAGATGGCTCGCTCGGAGAAATTTATTGTCGCCTTACGTACTTGCTCCTGGTGATGATATTGTTGTCGAGTATTTCTTTGATTCATCTTCTTCTTTGCGTACACTTTTTTTTTTCTTTTTTAGAAGCAGCGACGCTGGACATCGTCAGCCAGGGAAAAGTTACGACAACGAATAAATGGCGTATCGGTCGCATAGCACTCGGTATCGAACGCAGAAGAGATATATTTTGCGGGATAACTGCACGCGCGCTCTCAGAGAGCACGCGTGCCCTTATCACGTTAGGCTACGCAGTTATAGCATACATACATACATACGTACATACATACATACATACATACATACATACATACATACATACATACATACATACATACATACATACATACATACATACATACATACATACATACATACATACATACATACATACATACATACATACATACATACATACATACATACATATCGGCACAGCACATGCATGCGACATCAAAGTTCGACAAAGTGGCGAATGACGCGACGCGTGCCGTGCGCTGCCTATAGCCGTACGACGACGCATTCTGATAGCTTTCCTCTTTCAACGTGATGCCTTTGGACAGGGCCGGATATGAACGGGACACGGCGCAAATGCGATTCGAGCAATGTCATATCTCTCTCGGGACGCCGTGCTTCATTTCCCTGCGACGGGACTCTCCCTCATACAGCAGCCCCTCCGCCCGACGCACCCCCTTCACAACGGAAGATCACGTTGGCATGGAAACAAAGGAAGGCGGGCCGGAAACGGCGTGGTACGCGGTGAGGTGTCCGTCGAGAAGCATAAATTCCTATCACGAAGTCGATATACACGACGAGGGAGGATCCCGTGGAACAAGCGACGAGGATGAAAACAAAAGAGGAGAACTGGGGAAAAAAAAAAAAAAAAAAGAAAGCGTCACTTCAGTGAGAAGACTGAGAATAACAGACGAGCTTGTATGCCCCGAGGTGATTGGGATACTAGACGCGCAGGAATGGACGAAGTTAAGCACTAGCCCCGTCGATAACCGCGCCTCAGTCATTGTTCTCCGATCCGTGCACGACCGCGTATGTACTACGTTCGGGTCGCCCGTGTAGCGCATGATGTACTTCGATTCGGGTTGCGGGTTTCTTGACCGATAAGGAATCCGTCTGAAAGAACCCGACCGCTAGCAATCGAGAGCCGAGTTGGCGCTCTTGTTATCCGTTAAGAGACGCGGGACAAATCGCCGGTCTGTGATCCTACGACGTTCACGAGGAAAATCCTGCATTTACATCTTTGTTTACTCACTCTCTCTTACTTTACTAATAGTTTTCGACCGCTTTGACGTTAGTTCTCGATTGAGTGTCGAATGGTGGCGCGTCTTATTACGCCTGCAACACGAAGCAAGTCTCGCCGAATGCAATCACGCACGTTTATAGCGCTTGTAGTTCTCGAAAAGTTGAAGAGATGGCGCTACCGGTTGCAACACTCCACGACGTCTCTCGAGTGTAGCCGGGTGCCTAGTGGCAGCAGCCGAATGCCAGTGATAATGGGATTGTAGTAACTTTGTTGTATGCAGAGTTACCACATTGAATCTGTGAAGCAAAGTGTGGCGTGTTACCCCGTAGGAGGTATGCACCAGTATATGCGATATCAGCATGCAGTGCTGTACCAATAAGGAGAAACGCCAGTTCGCGTGCCGTGAAGACAGTGCTTTTCAGCACATACATCATCGTCTGTCATAGACTAGGAAAACGGACCTGCGTCTGCTTAACGTTCCTACCTTTTCTGGCTTTTCTTTCTTTCTACACCGGGGGGAAAGGATAGCAAACCGGACACGCGTCTGGTGGAGCTCCCTGCCTTTTCTTCCTTCCTCCTCCTGCTCTCTCTCTCTCTCTCTCTAGGATATGAATGCAACATGAACAGCCACGAACGTGCATGACCTAAGCAAGATCGAGTATTCTCTGGCACGCTTTTCATGTCGTTACACTGTCACAGTTCGGAAGCGCTCGCGTCTTGTGATGCGCATTGTATTGACTAAAGGCGTCCCACGACCAGTTATGGCTCGTACGTATGCGTAATGGCAATGGCCTGCGTGCGCATGCCGTCATAACAAACTAAGAATATCTCCTCTGGAAACACATTTCTTTATATGGCGCGCAAGCGCAAGAAATGCAAAAAAAGAAAAAAAAACGAAAAGAAAAAGGTGTTTCCCCGCGAATTCTGCTTTTTATCACAAGAAAGCGCAACAAAATTTTCTCGACCGAGTTCATTTGCGTCAAAGCGATAAACACCGGTGCACTTCGGACGCCAAAATTTTAGTTACTGCTATCATATGTTACCCCAATTAGTAATCCGGGGATCGATACGCTATTATAATAGCGTAGATAACTGAGCAGACCACTATGCATGGATACCGCTGAGAGAGAGATAGCAAGAAATCAAAGGAATGATAGGAAAGTTAGCGAGAACAAAAAAATGCGGTTTGCTACCCCACACATGTGGTATGGGGAGAGGGACGTAGAAAGATTAGAGGTTACGAGGAAACGGGCTTCTTCGCTGTCAAGTGACGCTGACTGCAAGTCTCCTTTAAAACAACGAATTCCTCAGCAGTGACTTAGCGGAGCGAACCGTATACAAATCCACGCTGAGCTGAAACTGTCTAATGAAGACCGGACGTATCACTAGCGTTTGTTTTTGCGCATATCACTCGATCAGCCACCCATAAAAAAGGATCAACAACAACGAAAGACATGCGAACGATCCCAACCAGGCACACACAAATCTCGACTAACGAGGTCGTTAGCCTCGGCCCCGGCAGAGTGAAGCTAACAATTTCAATGTAACAGGGCGCCGCCATTCGAGAACCTCGTTAAAATGAGCACAATAGTCAGGGGGCGCCAAGGCGCGCGTGCAATGTCTTCCTTATCCTACAGGCTGACATCGATTCATTCTCTCCCAAGGCCACCCACCATCTCGTCGGCGTTGACGTCTTATCTCGGATGTCCTGAACGGGCACAGCTTAGCATCTCTGCTCGCTGTATTCTTTCTTTATTTTTTTTTCCCCATGGCATGACACCTAACGTAGTCAATTCTACAGACGTGTTCTCGGGACGTTTTCGTTATCTGCGAAGTAATTATTGCTCCTGCCGCTAACGGTGTCAGACACGCAATCAGCTTGCGAAAAACTAAAATATCATCACGTCAGGCAAGGCAGCTGATGCTCCCGATAAGGACGACTCGCAACAAGCGGTACAGCGTAGAATATCCCGGGAGGACGCCGAAGAACCCAACCTTTATCTCGAGAAGGGTGTAGTGACTCTTATTATACTCTGTCTACATAAGAGCTGATGTAAGGCGTTTAATTCAAGCGCGACTTGCGAAAGGTGAGTGAAACGTCCTTTTCATGGTAGCCGTGTTAGCGTTGTATATACTTCGCCGTCTCGCGCGTTCCATCCGCCCTCTTTTCTTTTTTCTCTCTTTGACTACGAGTAGTATGCGTGCGATTTCATAAAACAATACATATTGTTATGGAGCTAATATCGACCTTGAGTTTACCGCTGCCATACGTACTTATTTCGGATTGGTTGAGAACGATGTTCGTTTGACGAGTTCATGGGAGCATTTGCGTTGCGTGTAATGTAGCCTCTCATATGAATTGTGTTACCTATGAAAGTGCACCTGTCTTCGTCAACTTGATACTTGTTTTTATTTCCAGTATATTCTTCCTCATTTCCGCGTAAAGCGCTGTAACCATCCCCAGAGAAGATAGCCGATCTTTCCTCTATATAAATAAATAAATAAATAAATAAATAAATAAATAAATAAATAAATAAATAAATAAATAAATGGCTGATCCCTCTGTCATAGGAATCGGTATAACACGAAAGTGAAACGTGTCTTCACAGACGTAGCTGAGCGTTTGTTGGGCATTCTTTCGCCCCAAGCGCGAAGAAATGAATGCTACAGCAACAAATTGTAATGTCACGCGAAGAACGGCAAGCAGCTCGAAACTTGCAACGCGCTCCTCAAGCAGAAAGGACGCACGGAACGAACATACACAGGATGAGCGCGAACTTTCATAGCTGTGACTTATTTCTGTGTGAGCAGCACGCTGCTTTCGCAAAAGCGGCCGCTACAGTGAGCGAAGTGACCTTCCTGCTCCCAACGCAAACTTGCGGTGAGAGCACAAGACGTACAAACCACCGCCATCACGAGATAAGCGCGCGCACGAGCGACCACGCCCTGTAGAGGCGCGTGCTCATCTACGTGGGGCGACGACCTTTAAAGCGCGCTCTTCTAGTGTGCGGACAAAACGCGCATCAAGGCACCCTACGCTCTTCGAGCCCTTCGCGCCATCTCGCTAGTAATAACAACACGCTGATGTACCACCGATATCTGACTACCGCCACCGGCAAATGGAGTATATAAATAGCTCGCCGTTATCATGGCAAAGAATGTGCCGTGTGTAGCGGAATCGTTTCGCGCCGCGTGCTGCGGAGCGAGGGGTCGTAAGTTCGACTCCCGGTGACGGAACTATTTCTTTGAAGCTGTTGGTATTTATATTTTATAACGTCATATCCGTGACGGAAATACGTCAGTGGAGCCGTGGTGGACCCGGGCATAAGAAACTTTCGTGTTAAATAAATAAATAAATAAAGATTGACCGTGTGAGGACGAACCTGCCGTCTGTAGGTTAGAAGAATATGAATCACGGAGAACAGGTTGCGGAGGCGGAGGGGAGGGGGGATGATAAAATTTTATTTAATGATAATAATTTCTGGAGTTTTACGTGCCACAGCCACGATATAATTATGAAGCACGAGGTAGTCGGAGACATTGGATTAATTTCGAGCACCTGGGCTTCGTCAACGTGCACCTAAATCAAAGTACACCTGTGTTTTCACATCTCGCTCCCATCGAAATGCGGCCGCCACAACACACGATCAAACAATACAACATAAATTAAGAATGGTAATACTGCGGTATCTAGATCTACTATTAGCCGCGGAATGTATTTAAAGGGAAGCTGAAGCAATTAAAAAAATACTTTGGAGTGTGTAATGAGAGCTTCATCCCTGCTGAATTCGAAAACCGATGTGAGATTCTAAAAAGCGAACGCAAATAGTATTTTAGGCAAAAAAAAAAAAACAGCCACTGCGGCCGCAGGGCTTCTTGAGATGCTGAGCGAACGCGGTGACGTCATCTTCGGTATGTCGCATGATCTGCGACAGCAGCACTGTCGATACGTGGCCTCTGCGATGCGCTCCGGCAATGGCACCCAGCCGGAGCTATATTCACGGAGGCCACTGTTGAAGATACGAGAGACGCTTTTTCAAGTTGCGTTCGGCTGTTTGGCGTTATGGCAGATGCTGTAATCCAGCTGCAGAACTTTCAGCTTCTCTATACCTACTTGAACCTCCTGTGCATAAACAGCGCTTTCGCAGTTCGGATCAGTGAGCGGCGGGAACCTCCCGTCGGAGTGGAGCGCGGCCCCGCCAAAGGAACCGAAGATGAGATACGTTTCCACGCCCACACTTTCGGCGCGTTCGCGTGGGCGGAGCAAGAAAAACTTTTCTTAAGCGTATTGCAAAGCTCCTGCTACAACAACCGCGGAAAAAATTACATGGTCGACAACAATGTCGGTGCTTGTTAACCATGAAGTTTTACCGAATTCTAAAACCGCTTCAGCTTCCCTCCAAAGATTAACTTTCGAGTTATCACTGGTTGTGTGAGCATGCACGACTTCATTGCTTAAAGGGAGCTGAAGAGATTTTAGAATTCGATAAAACTTCATGGTTAGCAAGGACCGACGTTATTGTCGACGATGGCGTAATTTTTTTCGCGGTTGTTGCCGCAGGAGCTTTAGAATACGCGAAAGAACACTTTGTCTTGCTCCGTCCACGCGAGCCCAGCCCGCCGAGAGTGTGGGCGTGGAAACCTACACGTCATCTTCGGTTCTTTTGGCGGAGCCGGGCTGCACTCCGACGGAAGGTTTCCGCTGCTCACTGATCCGAACTATCTGCGAAAGCCCTGTTTATGTAACGCTCAGCATCTCAAGAAGCCCTGCGGCTACAGCCTCTGTTTTTTTTTTGCCAAAAAGTGCTATTTGCGTTCACTTTTGAGAACTCTCACATTGCTTTTCGAATTCAGCAAGGATCGAACTGTCCTGAAACACTCCAAAGTAACCTTTTTAGAAAAAGTGCTTCAGCTTCCCTTTAAGATTGTAGGAGCACGCCTAAAAACAAACAAACAAAGAAAGTTAGGTAGACTAGATTACGCGTGGAGCTTTTTTTAACTCGTTTGCGCACTAGAAAAAGCGACTGCCCTGCCTATATATCCAAGCAAAACAAATTTTCACAAGTAAGCCTACCCACTGCGCGGAACTCTTCGTTTCTTACTCCTTGATATGGTGCGTATACTGCCTCCCTGGAATAACTGCCAGTCGGTGTAGAGGACACAACGACGCCATTTCGCTGTCTGCATTTTGCGCTATGATTTCGGTAAGTGCGACGAGGCTGAATGTTTCTGCTGTCACCTGAGCTAAGCGTGTCAAGCAACCTGTGCTTGAGGTAACTATTTTTCGACTGTGTCACCTTCCAGCATTCAGGCTCCAACGGAGAAAATTAAAAACCTTTGCACTTCAAAAAACGCAGAGAAAGAGACGATGCGCTGATGGGGAAATGAGATGGGCGCGAATTTTCTTAAACTGTAAAGAAAGATCGACGAAATTGGACCCCGAGCGAATGTACAGCAGCACTTTTTAAGCGTCTCTTTCATATACGTTGCATCCGTGTTATTGACGCCGTTCGAAGGGAACAGCCTACGTAGTATAGGACTACTCGATATCAACTAAAATGAAGGCATAACTATGTAGATATGTGGCATCTACTCGATCTCCTTTGCCCTCGGAGACTCAATATTCCCTTCACACCTCTGACTGATTCAGTGCCCTCCGTCCCGTTTTCATAATGCGTTACGCTGAACATTCAAACAGTAATACCGTGGCGCAACGCTTTGATACTTATTGTTTATCGATACGCTGGGGCGCTGCGTCCGACTTAAATCATCTGTTAACAGACCGCGGTATAGTCTCGAGTTACGACACACGGTGTAAGTGAATCCAGCTCCGAGTCGCGTTTTTTGTTCTCTCAGTTATTTCTTGCCGTGAACGACATACTGATGTGTCCGTACACAGTGTAATATATGCCTTTTCCTTCTTTTTGGCGCTTATGAAAGCGCATGCAAGTGTATTGTTCGCTGCAGAAATCTGAACCGAGCACGTAGTTACTGGAGGTTCTTCTATGCGGCCGTCATTCCTTGTATCATTCACGCCTTTGGCCGGCCAGTATATATATATATATATATATATATATATATATATACACGTTATGTTACTCATACGTTATACGTTATGATGCCCGCGTTCGTGCACCTTTTACGCATTACATAACTCTTGCTGTGTGCTGTTTCGCTATTACAATGATACGCATATTAAAGAAAAACAATATGTGCGGTCGATGCCAACCATGACGAACTTGCCTTTAGTGAAGACTTTTCAATAACCTCCATTTTCCATATGTTGCGGAGTGCTGTTATTACGATTTCGCTGAGTTATAGCTCCTTCGCGCTTTCCTCGACCACTGAGTACGACAGAAATACGCGCCAAGCTGCAGCATATAGGATACGCAATGATGCGTGTTAAATCTTAGCGTATACGCAAGTCTTGAGGTGCGATGTATTTACACTTGCTTTTGTTTTTTTTTTTTTTTTTTCGCCGAGAAGCAAGGCCGTGTGGCAACTGTTCAAAATACCGTTATGGTTCCTAACGCTTCGCACAGGCTCCGCCGATTGCTTACACTATGGATAACTTGGGTTCGGCTTACACTTGGGCTTACACTATGGATAACTTGGGCTTTCCCGTCTGCTCGTTTCAAACTGAGGAGTCCACAGTTTGCAGGCAGTCTGTCGCTCAGTGGAAAAGGTAGCGAGCACGGGAAAAACCCTCGTGCGCAACCAACAGAACGTCTAGGAAACGCTGCCCGCGTTCTGTATTGTACAGGGCCGATCGGGAAAGGTATCAGGTTGCATTTACTTTTCGTCAATATCTTTTTTTTTCGGACGCAAGCTGACTTGGTGTCGCTTGCGTCTCTCGGCAAGAAAGAAATTACAAAAAATGGCCACGTAGTTATTTGCAATGACTGTAATTTTGGAGTCTATTCACAATTGATCTGCTGGGTGGCCATGCAGATTAATTAGAACTAACGTACAAGAAAGCCAAGGAAAGTATAGGGGACGTTATTTGTAGTAATTATGATGTAAATCTGAAGAAAGTAGAGTGGACGAAAAGATAACTTGGTGCCGGCGGGGACCGAACCGGCGACCTTCGAACAACGCGTCCGATGCTCGCGTTCATACAGAGTAACATTGAGGTGTAGTCACACAACACTTTCGAATTTTTCATTGTCTGTCACTTGGAGCCAGGGTTTCTACTAGGTAGTCCATGGGCTGACTGTTTATGGGAGGAAGAAAGAGAGAGAAAGAAAAGAAAGGGATGAAAAAAAAATCACATCACCATGAGGCGATGGGAAGCAGCGTTTCGGCATGTCGAGCCCGCGTTTCAGAGGGGTAGTGTAGAGGGGGAGCGGAGAGGGGATAGCAGGAAAGGAGTAGAGAGGGGGAGAGGGGGAGAGGAGAGGGGGAGGGGAGAGGAGGTGTGTGGAGAGGGTTTGCGCATGCGCAGTGAGGGTGGTCACGCCGCACACCACCGGTTTGAACTCCGCCATAAGATGCTTCGCATCTAAAAAAAGCACCTATGGTGTAAACACACCGCTCTCACAACGTGGCTCAGTCACAAGGCATCAGCAGGCATAGAGAGTCACGCACGGTGACAGCAATAATTTTTGGCGCAGCTTCGGCCACTTGGCCGACAATTCGCTGCACGCACGCTTTAGCTATAACCGGTCACCCGCAGGTTTGATCTCGTTTGTTCTATATTTGGGTGACAGAGAGAGATACGAGAGGGAGTGGCAGGGAGGTTAACCGGAAATACATCTGGTGTGCTACCTTACACTAGTGGGAAAGAGATGAGGAAAGAAAAAAAGAAAAGCGGTGAGAAGAAACGGACGTGAACACACACATACAATAAAAAGAGGAAGGTGAGGAACGGGAGCATTATACTAGTCTGTCTAACAAGCTACTACTCTGGAAAAAAATTCAATAAATCCTTGATAGACTTCCGTTGAGACGACTGTTCGGGTCGTCGTTCAGTTGGGCTATACAGTAGTTGGGCTATACAGTACAGAGCTTGAAACCGTCAGTGACAACACGCTATAATTTTTGTTTCATGCGTGATCTGTCAGGAACTGCTGACATTCTGGTACGCGGGGTGTATTCAATCAAAAGTTTATTACTCTTTCATTTTTTTAAAGTGTTCTCTCAGTGCGCGCAGAGGTGTCGTCAATTGCGAGTCCTCGCCGTATAGTTGAACGAAGTCCTTTTCCTTTCTTTTTCCAGTCTTGGATGCGGCGGGCAAGCCTGCGGGTGGCATCCTGACGGGCACGCTGACGGCCTTCGGCTCGTACGACCAATGCGTGGCCATCGAGGCCCGAGACTCGCCGGCGGAGGAGCCCCGGTTCACGGGCCGCTACTGCACGGTCGAGCTGCGGCCGCCCATACCGAAGCGGCCGCGCTACTACACGCTTCACGACCAGGTCCAGCTCTTCAACAACATCACCAGAACCAAGGTACTTATACACAGGGAGGCTGCAGCGGAATGGCAAAAAGAAAGAGAAAGAAACACGCGATATAATAAAGAAAGAACGCGTAGTTAGGTGAAGAACTTGCTGTATATTGGCGCTAACTAATAAGTGCGAGGAACAATCAAGCTCCGAATGGACTCCTCTTGTCTGATCGTACCAATGTCTCCTGCAATCGTGACATGAACTTCGAACGAGCGCGTGAGAATAGTCCTTTTTTTCTCCCTCGACATCAAGTCGGAATTAATGCCGATTCGCTTAAAACTCACCACTTGCTTTCTTTTTTCATTGACGACTGAATTGCAGACGTCAGTTATTTTAGCAAAGGCAAGGCGTTTCGATGTCACAATCGCGCACAACTTACTGAAGGGTTTCGAGATTTGGCCCGGGAAAGTGGTGAACACATGACATTTTTCCACTCCCGAACTAGAAGGACACGTAACTCAGGAAAGAGAAGTGCCGATGGTTGCTTCGTTCAGTCAAAATTTGGCAGTAGTAAATCGCGTATCACAATGCTTGTAACCAAGAAAACACTAAACTTTCTTGCTTTCTGCGTAAAATTTTAGTTTATCCGGTACTTTTACCGTACGTCTATACGCCGTTATTCATTTGAGGTGCCTGCAGCGTCATAAGATCTACAGGCATCATCAATTATAATCGCCAGGCTCTGGACGCAGATGAAATTTCTTGCACGTAATAAGACTTCGTGGTGGTCTGCGTGCCTCGGAGAGGCCAATCACAAAAGTCGATAGTGCAAAAGTCAGAACGGCAGCAAATCGGGGACCGTGCCCTTGCCTCCCAATGGCACAGTAATCTGGATTCCCGATTTCCCAACACCGATGCTTTCTGTTCTTTTTTTCTGGAGGTTAAGGCGGGAGTCGGCATAAAAAAAAGAAAACAAGCGCAAGTAAGGACAAGGGAAAGAAAGGTAACGTGACATGGCCTGACTGAGCACCTGCAATCGTTCCACTCCTTTTTGTCTTAGTTTGCGCTTATTTTTCTTTATCTCTATACTCTCCGAACATCACTGCACCAACTTGCCAAACAAGGCGTCTTATTAGTCGAACATGATGTAGGAAGAGCCCCATTCAGTCAGATTGCAGTGATAATCCCAAGACCAAAAAAAAAAAATTGCACGCAGAATCTCCTTTGGGAGTTGTCTAAGTGATGCATAAGCGTAGACTTTCACTGTAGGTTGCGGCTGCCCCTAAAACGTTCTTTCAGGATCTCAACGGCATGGCGTGTTTCATTACTTTTTTTTTGGCGTTCGTCAGCGTCTCGAACGTTCCCCTCAGAAGGCGCATCCCGAGACCACCGAAACGCGAGCTTGTCTTTAAATTTTCGCAAAGTCTAAATTTTTCTGATGTGTACAGTCCTCCGTGTCTGCTTTGCACGTTGTCCTGAAAGGGGCTCTTATTCCACTACCACGAAATTCAACAGAACCTTCATAGAAAGTGTTCTCTTTCTACATTTGTTTTGCATCGAGAGTGGAACACATTCATATAGGTCAGATACATGCACATTCTACAAGGGTGGGTGTGTAGCTCAGTAGTTAAGACACTCACCTTCGGAGCGGGGGGGTTCAAGCCCAGCCAAGAAAACTAGGTGAGGCGGCCGCCCCACCTAGTCACCTAAGAGGGGGGCGCAAAGTCTGCCCCATAAATTGACTTAATAGGCACGGGGGCGCCGCGATGAACCTTCGCCTCCCCCTCCCCCGAAGGGGCACCCTGCGCACGCCTATGTTCACACCGGTCCTGCGGCGATGAATCTGTCGAGCATGCACGGTCTAGACGGGAGGAGGCGCGCGAGTTGCGTTCGTTCTAGTCGAGGCCGGGACCAATTACGGCTGCTTCTGCTCGCTTGGCTGTAGGTTCTTGCGCTCCTGTTGGCTTTCGAAAACTCCACTGCACGGTGCCTATATGTCACCGCGTGAGCCCAGAGCTTCATTCCGCATCGCTAAGGGGTCAGCCAGGCTTTGGCCTTCACATTCTTGGAAAGTCCTAAGCCTCCCCCGTAGTTTTTTTTTTAGTTTGCTAGGCAACGAGGGGTAGCCGGTGTCCGAGTAAAGGCGCCAACCTCTCCTTTTCACCATTTCAACGAGAAAACTGAGAGGAATTCAAGCAATGAAATATATTTCATACCTGATAATATTTATTTATTACCATATTCAATCGTTCAGATTATTGTGAATTTGTATGTTCAACCTTCTACTTTTTTCATATTACGCACGCCGAAATGGCGCAGTTTGTTACAAGGGACAGTAGTGGAAGCCTCAGGAATGATTTCGTCTAACTTAGGTTTTCTTATTACGCACACAACACTTCTGATGTTGCAATCTCCCTTTCCTTCTCTTTTTAATATATTTTTTTTTCAATTTCTTTTTTATTTCGAGCGTATTCTTTAGAAAAGCCAATATTAGCTTGAATACCATATCGTTTTTTTTTTTTCGCCGGTAGAACTGGCCCAGCGGGACTACCCATTACGAACGATGTCTCATCAGTTACCAGTTTGCTTATTTCTATCGACATCAAGGTCCAAATGCATTGCAGGGAGAGGTGGCTAAATAAACGAAAATATATGCATTAAAAGTCGACAAAAAGCACGGCACAACTGGTTTAAAGATGTGCGAATACGGGTAATGTGAGCGATGGAGGAAGGAAGGTGGTTCAAGTCAACGCATGTCCTACAAGTGCACAAAAAATGGTTGAATAGGGTCTACTATTGCGAAAAGCTCTCGCGCGGGTTGGTTATTGTCAATGGGAAAGAGCACTTACGGACCACGAGCTCTGTGAATTTGGTCTCTGGGTTTCCGCAACCTTTACTTGCATGCTGGAGTCTATAAGTAATCTACTTCAGCAGTTTCTCTTCATCCCCATGCATGTACTTCAGCGCAAAAAAGTTGAAGCAATTTGAACTAACCGATGGTGCTGTCCTCTGAAACGGTGCTCAACTAGATGATAACAGAAAGATAAAATAATTCACAACTTTGAGCAAAAACTACACACAATAGGAATATTTCTTGATTTTAAGAAAGCGTTTGATTCTATCAAGCATGAAATTCTTCTACAAAAACTTAATGAATACGGTATAAGAGGCTCGTCTCTTAATTTAATAAAAAGTTACCTTTCAAATCGATATCAATATACAGGATATGAAACACTCAAAGTCTCAAATGGGCAAGATAAACTACGGCGCCCCACATGGCTCCATGCTTGGACAGCTTCTGTTTCTCTTCTATATTAATGATATCGTAAATGTACCTTTAACACCAGACATTGTATTGTACGCAGACGAAACTAATGTATTTTTTTCCGGTGAAGATGTGTCTAATATCGAAAAACAAGCAAACTTGTGGCTTGACAATTTGTCTCTATGGTTGCAAACAAATCAGTTAGAATTAAATATTAAGAAAACAAAGTACATTATTTTTCACCCGTGAAACCGTTTTATTTTTCCATAACACGCAGCTCGCATTTACAGGAGTTTTGATTGAGCGTGTTCAGACTCAAAAGTTCCTAGGCGTCATTTTTCACGAAACGCTGAATTGGTCCAATCACATAGATAAACTTCGTACCCAGGTATCACGATCCATTGGTGTAATTGGAAAACTAAGATGCTTACTGCCTCTCTGGGTGACAAAGCAGCTTTACTACATTCTGGTTTATTCGCGCATACATTACTGCGTGCTAATCTGGGGCTCTACAACAAAAACAAATAAAATTGGTCTTGACAAACTGCAAAAAAGAATGCTACGTATCATTCAAAATGTTCCCCGTCGAACGCCTTCTGCTCCACTTTTTCATAAGCACGGAATCCAAAAATTTGAAAACATATTTTATAAAAAGCTCGCGACAGACATCTATAATCAAATAAAAAACGAACGCAGATCAATTTAGGGATGCTTACTCCCGGAAACTACAAACGTATAGCTTTAGAAAAACCACCTATTACAGTGAGAGGATTAGGACGAACTACGGCAAGCAAAAGTTAGCACACCTCATTCCTTCATTTCTAAATTCAAACAGCATGGTTGTCAGCATAGTGAACGAAAGTCGTTCGACAACAGCTTTCAAAAAAAAAAAAAAACGATACACGCTTATCTACTCTCGCTTCAAACATGATACGTCTGTTTTGTTCTTCTTTGTAAGATTGAGCATCTCGTGTGCTGTCTAGGAAATGTAATGCCCCTTAAATTTGTGCAAGCCAGCCACGGTCCTGTTCACTTCGCGACCTGTCACTTGTTAACTGTTCAAAAGTACGACTGTATTATTAAAGTTTTTTTTGTGTGTGTGTAATGAGTGCATGTATAAGTGTCTAAAAATTTATTTTCCTTTCTTCCTCTACACTCTCTTTATTTTCGCTGTATCTCTTTTTTTTTTACAAATCTGTAACTATTGTATTTTCACTGTATTGAATTTGTGTTCATGCTCTAGAGGCATACTGAGTGTTGTGTTATATTGGCCTGGGCGGGGATCGGCGCATTGTCAAGCATTTAGTTGCCTTTTCGCCACCCCTTCCCATTAAACCACTGGATAAAGATGTATGCTTCAATGATGAATAAACTTCAAACTTAAAAAAACACACACACACACACACATGTGTTCTGTGGGATATGCGGTGGGTCCCAGCCAACTGGCCAAGCCGGTCTTACAACCATTCATCTGAACTTCTACATGCCAGCGTATGACCTCGGAGTCCGAAGTCTCTCTTCTTTGTCTTGGTGTGCCTACTAGTGTGGACAAAGGGGTGGCTTCCTGCCTGCCCTGTCAACACTGGGAACCCTCGTTGTCTGATCACATCAGGCTGCTGGAGCTCGTTCCGTGCCCTTTTGCGCACATTATGGTTGTAGACTTGTGCTATCCTGTATCTCTCGTTACGTTGGATCCGGCCGGAATGTTTGAGTCCTCGACAACTTGATTCGCTATGCTTCCCTGGTCTCTTACATCCCCGAAGTTGCTGAATTACTTATGCACAGTATTTTCCTGACACTAGGAAACTCGTCCTACCTAGCACCCGCGATTAATACGTTTCTTTTAAACACACTTTATCAAGCCCCTCCCCTCCTCCCCCCATACCCGACACCTCTGCAAGACCTCACAGACGAACATGCACGAAACGTTATTACCATGTAAGTCAAGCACTTACAAGCGCGAACTGGGACGTAATAACTTGTCACTCTCTTGCTTGCCCCAACGTCATTATTGCACCGTATATTCTCCGACTGCTGTACAGACGTTCTCATTCTGCCCTCCCATCTGATTTTCTTCCGTCTCATTACTATCCAGACAAGCTTATTGCGAACAGTTAGTCTCCGGACCGCTCTCGTTGCCGCCACAAGTCACCCGCATTAATATACAGCATAGCTTGAAAGACGGTCAAGTTCGCCGTGACTCTCGCATTGCTCGACAGTGTTCTGGCTACGAAGTCTTATAACGCCTCCGCGATTACTTCCTCCGTCTGAGGAGTCTCTGAGAAGCCGTCTGGTCAGCCAATATAACGTCCTCGCGCAATATTTCCCCGTAAACTATCTGTACATTGCCCTTCACATAATCTTACGACATCGGAATACTTCATCGGCAGGGCATCGACACGACGACTTAACATTACTCGTTGCATGGCTAGTTGGCTAATATTGCACTAATAAAGATTAATGGGCGCGAAAATAGGGCGCAGGGCCGAGTTAGAAACAGCAAGATAGAGTAAGCCTCTTGGAAGTTAGCGTTTGCCTTGTTTGATTGTTTCTACCGCGATCATCGTTTCCACATTGGGCTCATTAATCGTGATCTGCTCGATGCCACGGCTCTTTCAGTGACGTGCGTTAAGTGCGCGTACAAACCCCAAGCGCAGCTAAAAAGAACTGCACACTACGTACTGGTACCTAAACAGCGAAAGCGGTATAATCATACTGTCTGTGTAACTTTCGGCGGTACCTTAAACACGCCACTCACTTTGTAGGTAATGGACAAACCGTTACGCTTCCAGCATATAACAGAACTTTTTTATCAGCTTACAATATTATATTCTAACACGTTTTCCGCCTGTGTGACCAGTGCATCGAAATTGAAAACCCAGTCAGACGATGCACTTAAGAGACTTAAGGGCAAGTCTATGTCGCAAATAAAAAAAAAATACTAAGCACGCCTGAAGTCAACGACAGAACGAAGGTCGTCCTGCTTATTCGTTGTAAGCTTTAGACTGCGCCGTACAGCCGGTGCGAACTTCTCCACACAACCTAGAATTTTATCTGAAGGCTAAAAAGACAAAGATCTTGATATTTCACTCGTTGTTCCTTATGCACGTACCCTTCCCAACCCTGTCAGACAGCAAAAGACTGCGAACCATACTTAAAGCGATTCCTGGTTCGAGGATTAGCATCGTGTACTTGACTGTCCGTCGCCCGGCATTGGGGAAGCTTAAAATGAATGCAGCAAATTGATGACTTGCTTCACTTGTTTGTGATGTTTGACTGTACAGCTCAATAATGGTAGGCCTACTTTTCTTATAGACTCAACGCACAGCAGCTACTTGGACATGACGTTTGCATCTGTGATTTCGCCAGCCGCGCAGCTAACGTTACTTCGGAGAACAGCGCTCTTAAGAGTAAGCTTTAGCTCCGGGCAGACTACTACCTTCCTATTAAAATACACGTAAAGTGCAAAAACAAGAGCTTTTATTAGGCAATAGCTCGCCTCGCCTCACTGGAAGTTAACTTGTATCAATTAAAAGCGAAATACAAACTCTAGTAATTTTGGAAAAGTTCCCATAAGTTGGCAAGCTTTAAAAGAAAAAAGAACACAGTTCACAAATGGGTAACTCTGCATCAAAATCACATATCGCAGTGCTCTAACCTGTTCTATTAGAGCAGCTAAAACGAAGAAATTTGAAATAATAACGTGCGGCCAACGGGAAGTTGTTAAAGGGTTTCCGAGAGTTTTTACGGAAGTCGCACTCGCGAAGTGGGGGTACATTTCAGAGCGGTACATGATGCACCAATTACCATATCATATCGTAATAGTTGGTTCCAGAGTTAACAACGTGTAATGTTGTTGGAGTGAGCCTTCCGATAAGGGGGCCCGTTTTTTCAGAACTAAGACAAGTCCTCGTGTCGGAACCTTAGAGCCAGTGACACTCCTTGTTGTGAGGCTCGATTCTCATCATTTCAAGCATCCATTTTTCGCCTCAACTTCTTTTTTGTTTAAAATTGAAAACTCAGTACGGTAATGTGACATATTCACTTTGCAATTTTTAACAAACAAAAATAAATAAAAATCTGCTTCTCCAACTCCCTATAGTCGGATACAACCTTAGAAATGTGTGGCATTTGCTCCTCAAAGGCGGATGCACAGAAGCCTGCACCAATGGGCGCGCACTGCACACTGACGTCCAGAGCCGCGTGGCCGATGACTCCGCCATCGGAGAACATTGCCGAGTGCATGAGTGGGACTATTTCTTTAGTCGGCTGCCGCGCTTCGGTCGTGTGGGCGGGACCTCTCCGGACTTCTTAAGTTGTATCCGACTACAGATGTTAGCTTTCTGTTCTTACAAATGTTTCAAACTTCGTCAATGTCGGCACAGGGGTGGTCGAGAAAAACGATTTATCCGTTACCGCGTGTTTAGATGCTAGTTTTGACGGTTTCTCTTAAGCTAATCTTCTTTGTTCGTCAGCCATCTCAACCAACTTTACGTCATTGCTCTTGTGATTTCGCTGTCAAAACCCGGCGCGCGAAAGCGACAAACGCGGACATACAGTTGGAGCGTGGGTCGCTTGCGGCGAATCATATATAAGGGCCGTGAAGGCGACGACGGCATCCATTTGGCTATAGGGAAAACCTTTAGAACACAAACCTACGCCTGACTCAAGATAGCCATCTTTACGCAACCGATAGAACGTCTGGAGACGTAGCCGACTTTCCGGGACCGGCCGGTCTGGCTCACCGACTGCCCGATACCCGGGTGCGCTTAATATCCACCAGAGCGCGACCGGCACCGCGTTGTTTCTTTACATTTTTTTCCCTCCTTAGGTACGATTTCGCACTGCGCGTAATGTTGCGCATGTGTGTATCCACTCCCCTCGATGCCGAATCAACCGTACCCCTGCGAAATGCGGAAGAACGGAACGTTGGTAAAGCGCAAAGAAAGCAAGACATTTAGGTTTATCAATTGTTCGAACGCCTCGCTCGCGAATAAGGGGCTAGGGATCCCTAGTTGGGGATGAGCAGGGGGCTTCAGCTTCGATTCTCTCACTCTGAAACTGTCGGATGTCGAGCTGCGCCCGAGGTACGCTAAAGAACCTATACTTACTATAAGGAGTATAAAGATACTATACGTATACAGTGAAACCTCGGTGATATGAATCTGACGGGACCACCAAAAATATTCGTATCATTCGAAATATGTATCACCAGAAAGCATGGAAAATTAGCATACGACAAAAGAAAGCTGGAGCACATATTCATTTATTGTTTGTCAGGGCTGCGGCAACGTTAGGAAGAATCCTGAATGACTGTCAGTTAAAGTTTGAGATGTCCGCAATCATACCAGCACTCGTAAATATACGGCTCGCACGCGCGCATTTAAATAAAGAACCAGGCGCGTTGTGACCCCCGACACTCGGAGGCCGTGACGCGTCTCTGAAGGTTTATTCTTACCGAAAGTGTTTTTCTTACATCGTGATTCTGACAATCTGGCGTTGTGGCGCGCATGCCCACGCTTGCATTCCCGTGCTCTCACGTGCTTGCCGCGTCTTCCGCGACAGCGCAGACAGCACCTCTTCGAACCTGGGTGGCAGCGAACGTTCGTATCAAACGTCGCTGGGTGAAAATCGGTTCGCAACAACCGTACTCCATTACATTGAGGCCAATGGGCCTTGGCCGGGACCAATGAAAAATTCGTATCACCCCGAAATTCGTATGAGCTGTGATCGTATCCCCGAGGTTTCACTGTATATATATTGATTGTAAAGAATATATAAATGCCAGAAGGGCTATATACATACTATAAAGAATACATGAGGGCCATAAAAGGAAGTGTATGGTGCACGGCATAACGTGCTTCCCTAGTTTAGAAGGCGTCCTAAATTGTAAAAGACTCCTTTTCCATGGAATTCACAAGGGCGTAATGTCAAAAGTGCGCGACCAAGCTGGTCCGACAACCGCTGATGTCCGAACGTCGGTAATGTGCGAAACTTCTAAGGAGGAGTTTAACCACAAGCTCAAAGTGGTTTCTCAAGTAATTTTGAGTGAGTCTTGGCTGCTTCTTTTCCTCACACGGTCAAACATGCAGCAGGACACTGGATCGAGTATACACAACGCCCGCAGATCTGATATTTTCTCGCATAAATGTTCCAAAGTTATCTTCCAATCCATATTTACGGCGGTCGACGTCACTGGAGGGATGTGAGATTTTGGAC
Organism: Rhipicephalus sanguineus; assembly: GCF_013339695.2. Lineage (NCBI taxonomy): Eukaryota > Metazoa > Arthropoda > Arachnida > Ixodida > Ixodidae > Rhipicephalus > Rhipicephalus sanguineus. Next base: position 336,854,844 of record NC_051176.1, read on the forward strand.
TAAGGCACTTGCAACTGTCAGCTTGCTTGCGTAGATCGTAGGTCCTCCTGACGTCGCTAATTGAAGCGCTCCGCTAGAAACTGCAGCCGTTCCACATAAGCTGCGTGGACATCAGAAAGAAAAGAAACCGATAAGTTGGTTATTTGAGGAAGCACTCACATCCTAACTGCGACTGTCGCGTGTTTACATTTCGCTCGCTAAACTCTGCTTTCCCATTCCAGATAAACGATAGTTTTCGGTACAGGAAGGAAGAAACAGGAGATATAGGAAATGCAGGTATGTTAACCAGTCTAGAAGTACTGGTATGCTACCTTAGACTGGTGATCGAGAAGTTTGAATGTTAGAGGTAGAAAAAGAGGGAGAGGGGAGCACACAAACAAACAAACAAACAAACAAACAAACAAACAAACAAACACACACACACACACACACACACACACACACACACACACACACACACACACACACACACACACACACACACACACACACACACACACACACACACACACACACACACACACACACGCGCGCGCGCGCGCGCGCGCGCCTCGCAGTCGCAATATCGCATTAGTCCATAAACGCGGGTGCATGAATTGTAACAATGCCATTCGCCACCTTCGTCCGCGATGACTTCCGAGGACAACATACCAAAATGGTTACTGCCGTCATTGGTTTGTGGTCAAGTCGATCATAAGCGACTGTGAGTGTTTGTCTCTGCACATTGTAGCGAGGACAGTCGCACAAGACATGTTGTAATGTCTCCTCACTACCGCAGTTGTCACAGAGAGGGTTGTCGGCCATTCCGATACGAAAGAAAAATGAATTCGTGAATGCCACTCTTACCCATGATCGTCAAAGCAGATTGGCCTCTTTACGATGCAGTCCAGCAGGCATCTGAAAACGAAGTAAAGTGTTCGGGTAGTGGCAGTGTTGGTTGTTCAGCCTACTTGCTGTATGCCGAGTGAAGTCCTTAATTTCTTGTGCGATCGCTCGAAGTTGGCTAACAGCGTTAGTCCACGGTAAGGGTACTGTCTCTACCTTGTCGCCTTGATGAGACGATCGAGCGGCATTGTCGGCGTGTTCATTACCTATCACACCGCATTGACTTGGCAGCCACTAAAATGTTACGTGGTGTCCTTTGTCGAATGAAGTATGGAGGAGATGCCTAATCTTGAAAACCAATTGTTCGTATGGCCTGTGCTGCAGGGGTGATAGCAAAGATTGCAGGGCTGCCTTCGAATCGCTGGATATCGACCATCGTTGAGGTTGTCTCTGATTTACTAACCAAAGTGCAGCGCGAAGAGTGGCAAGTTCCGCAGCCATCGATGTCGTTGGGCGGTATGTCATGAAAGTGAGGCTAATATCTCTCGCTGGGACAACCACTGCCCCGGACGAACACTAGAGAGTTGTTTAACCATCAGTAGAAACATGTATAGTACGGTCCACTGTTAAAGGGAACACTCGAATGAGCACCTTTCGCATTGCTCGCCCGCTAACTGCAAGTGGATGTGAAAACATTGGTCGTGCATTGCTCTAGCCTGTCAAAAGGGGTCAGAACTTTCAACCACAGGTGGTCTTATGCAAATCTAAGCCAGTATGCTTTTTCAAGAGATCGAAATCCGGACATGCCCTGCACGCAAGTGTTCCCTGTAACAGTGTACCCGCCTGTACGTGATCGGCATACGTCTCGTAGAAAAGAAGCAGGGAAAAGAAGCATCACTAGTGCTTTTCCAGCGGTGGTGATGAGAGCTAGTTTTTTTTTCTGATTCCTGGTACACTGAGGTGCACTTCAAGTGTGGCCTCTAAGCCAACGATTACTCCTTGGTGCTTCATTTCGGCACAACAATGACATATATATTTGGGGCATCAACAACCAGTTGTATAACAGTCACAAAATAGACACGCTTTGCGGACAGAAAGCAGTTTGTTGTCTTGTTTACAGGCAATCATGGAGGCTAGGAATCGTACAAGGCACAAAGCGATCTTTGGTCAGCTGCCAGCTCGTAAAGAGATCACGTGCGACGTGACGCCAGCAGGCAGAAAAAGAGTGTTCCACACTCGCCACCATGGCTGCGATGGGCGCTGACTCACACTCCTAAGTTTAAATGCACATATATACCCCATAAAGTGGACGGGAGGATGACCGCCGCCGTAGCTCAGTGGTAGAGCATCGGACGCGTTATTAGAAGGTCGCAGGTTCGGTCCCTGCCAGCGGCAAGTTATCTTTTCGTCCACTTTACTTTCTTTACATTTATATCCTAATTACTACAAATAACATCCCCTATACTTTCCCTGGCATTATTGTCTGTTAGCTCTCTCATATATATATACATAAAGGAAAGAAGATGACTTTTAAGGGCTCGTTTATTCTTTGTTAGACACAATATTAATTAGAAATAACAGACAATAATGTCAAAGAAAGTATTGGTGATGTTATTTGTAATAATTGGGATATAAATGCGAAGAAAGTAAAGTGGACGAAACGATAACTTGCCACCGGCAGGGATATATATATATATATATATATATATATATATATATATATATATATATATATATATATATATATATATATATATATATATATATATATGCAACTTGCTATATTTTATACTCAGTGCCTCACAACGGCAACGGTTTCAGTGAGCTGGAAAAATGCCAACATTATAATAATACACAAGAAGGGAGGCATAAAAGAGCTAACGAACTATAGGCCCATTAGCTTACTTTCGATGATGTACAAAATATTTACAGAGGTAATTTCAAACCTGATAAGAGAAACACCTGACTTCAACCAACCTAAAGAACAAGCCGGATTCAGGAAAGGCTCACATTCATGTGACAAATCAGGTAATGGAGAAAGCTGCTGAATACAACAAACCTGTTTATTTAGCTTTCATAGACTTGGAAAATGCATTCGACTCAGCAGAGATATCTGCGGTTTTAAAAACACTAAGTCGACAAGGAGTACCCAAATCCTATGTCAATACTTAAGCCGACATCTACGAAAACCCCACAGGTGCCTTAATTCTCCACAACAAAAGCGATAAAACTGCGATGAGCAAAGAAGTCAGACAAAGAGATACGATTATCCCCAATGTTGTTCACCGCATGATTGGAGGAATTGTTTAAACAGCTAGACTGAGAAGAAACAGGAATCAAGGTTAACGGAGAATGGCTCAACAACCTACGATTTGCAGATGACATAGTGCTCTTCAGTAACGATAGCAGCGAATTGGGAGAAAAAAATGATTGAGGAATTAAACCGAGAAAGTATTAAAGTAGGCCACAAAATGAATATGGCGAAGACGAAGATAACCTTAAATAGCTTGGCGAAACAGAAACAGTTTAAGATCGAAAACCATACATTGGAGTGTATACACGAATATGTATCCCTACAACTATTCACAGGAGAACCTAATCACAAAAAAAGAAATTCACCGAGGAATACGAATGGGCTGGAGCGCATTCGGCAGGTACTCCCAAATATTTTCAGGAAACCTGCCCTTGTCATTAAAGCAAAAAGTGTACAACCACTGCATACGGCCAGTTCCAACATATGGAGCTGAAACACGGAGAACAACAAAACAGCTAGAGAAAAAGCTGAGTACCACGCATCGCGCAATGGAACGTAAAATGATAGGAATAACATTAAAAGATCGGCGGACGGCAGAATGGATAAGAGAACAGGCAGGAGTTGCAGATATCCCAGTTGACATCGAGCGAAAGAAATGGACCTGGGCTGGCCACGTGATTCGTAGAACAGACAACCGGTGGACAGTAAGAGCAACAGAATGGGGTGCCAAGGGATGGGAAACACAGTATGTAGGAAGGTCGAGAGTTAGATGGCATGACTAAATTCGGACGTTCGCAGGGATAAAATGCAATCAGCTCGCACGGGATAGGGTAAACTGGAAATCACTGCGAGGGGCCTTCGTCATGCAGTGTACTAAAACAGGCTACTGCTTTAATATATACGTGCTCTGTCCCCGACCGAGTGGCTTAAAACAACCGTGTATGTCAAATTATGCGGCAGACTCGACTCTTTGCTTCCAGAAAGGGGACGTCTTGTTAACTCAATTTATAGTTAAGCAATACTCCATGATACGGCGCCGTTTTGCGATTTTCAACGTCCCGATGAGGCACGTGCGCGCGATATGAGCGACGTTCGAGGGTTCTTTTTTTTTTTCTAGGCCTGAGAAGTAAAACAGATGCGCTGCGGCGTGCAACGGGTCTACTTAATCTGCGAAGTTTACGCTCGTAAACTTTCATAACACCACCACTACTACATATATACATATCACATTTCCTTTGCATTCATGTGAAAAAAAAACGAAACATAAATGCTCCACGAGCAGCTATAACTTTTAAGCAAGCAAGACACACATGACACGTAAGCTTCGTGAGTCAAAGCAGGCTTCATATGTTTCAATTTAGCGTCAGATAAGGTACACTTTATACGGTTCTCGCGCGGATCGTTGCTGCTACTTATTTCGCGAAAGGCATGCATGTAGCATACCATATATTTCATCGGCGAACCGGTATACAGCGCGCAGACAATAAGGCGCGCGGCGTATAGCGACAGGCAAAAAGAAAGGTAAAGCGATGTTTACCGGGATTTTCAAGGTACATCGCTCCCAGCGGACAGTTTATCTTCGTCAGTGTCCCGAATGTCTGAGGCGCCCGCTGCGTTCACGCCAGGCGGCGCTAGAAATCGATGTCCCGTGCCTCTTTCTTCACTTCCACGATGCTCTCAGTATCAGCCTCGAAGAATAATAAACGGGCACGAAAGAAGGTTCCTCAGGCGAGGTAACAAAGGACCGGTGGTCTGCAGCGCACTGGGGGCATTGTCACACGGCTTCCCATCGTGGTCTTTGCACATCGCATTTTAAAAGGGACTGCCCGCTTTCACATTACAGTCTGTTTAGGCAGGAGCTGCTTCGGGGAGCAGGCCATAATAAGATGCGACTTTTGGGTGGGGATAAGTGGGCGTGCAGGTTCTTCGCCATAGTGTAGCCGTGTCTAGTCACTTGGCTTCGCAGAGCACACACTAAGCATGTGCTTCGCGATGCATATAAAAAGTTTATATTCTCGGATTTTGCGTGCCAAAAGCACGATATGATTATGAGACTGCTGAAGGGAAGGGGGGAAGGGGGGGGGGGGCTCTGGGTGAATTTCGGGCACCGGTGGTTCGTTAGCGTGTACCTAAATCTAAGTACATGGATGTTACCCCCATCGAAATGCAGAAGCTATAGGTGAGGAATCGATTTTGCGGCCTCGAGCTCAGCAGCGCAACAGCTTAGCCTGCTAAGGGACCACTTTGGGTCATGAGCATGCACCAACATTAGTGATGAGCGCCGTCGGAAACACCACAACGATGACGTAGTGTTTAAAATTTACGGTTTAGTTTGTAATACACCGCTTTACTAAGGATTCTCCATTAACTCGTATCCCTAACTCTTCCCAATCTAGGGCCCTGAAGACCTCCTGTAAGCATGCGGTGAATAGCATTTGGGAGATCGTGTCTCCCTGCCTTACACCCTTCTTTATTGGAATTTTGTCGCTTTAATAATGGAGGACTACGGTGGCTGTGGAGCCGCTGTAGATTTCTTCCAGTATGTTTATATATATGGTTCGTTTTGACAACCTGATTCCGCAGTGCACCGCCAAGGTGGTCTAGTGGTTATGGCGATCGACTGCTGGTCCGAAGGTCGCGGGATCGAATCCCGGACGCGGCGGCTGCATTTTTGATGGAGGCGAAAATGTTTGAGGCCCGTGTACTTAGATTTAGATGCACGTTAAAGAACCCCAGGTGGTCGAAATTTCCGGGGCCGTCCACTGCGGCGTCCCTCATAATCATATCGTGGTTTTGTGACGTTAAACCCCAGATATTATATTATTTATTATCTGATTCCGCAGTGCCTGCATTTCTGATGAGTAACTCAGGGCACGAATTGCAACTCATGATTACTGAACTAGACAAGGAAAGCAGAACGGTGGGTCTGAAAATTAATATGCAGAAAACTAAAATAATGTAAAACATTCTCGGAAGAGAGCAGAGCTTTGCGATAGGTAGCGAGGCACTGGAATTTGTAAAGGAATACGTCTACTTAGTACAGGTAGTAACCGCGGAGCCGAACCATGAGACCGAGTAGGAGAATAAGGATGGGATTGTGCACATTCGGCAAGCATTCTCAAATCATGAATGGCAGTTTACCGCTATCACTCAAGAGGAAGGTACATAACAGCTGCATCTTACCGGTACTTACTTACGGAGCAAAAACCTGGAGGCTTACAAAGAGGGTTCCACTTCAACTGGGGACGGCGCAGTGAGCAATGGAAAGGAAAATGATAGGCGTAACCTTAAGGGACAAGAAGAGAGCAGAGGGTGTCAGGGAACAAACGGGTGTTATGTACATCTTAGTCGAAATCAAGAAGAAGAAATGGACATGGGCAGGGCATGTAGCGCGTGGACAAGATAAACGCTGGTCATTAAGGGTAACTGACTGGATTCCAAGAGAAGGCAAACGCGCGAGGTGGAGACAGAAAGTTAGGTGGGCACAGAAGAAGTTTGCGGGTATAACGTGGCAGCAGCTAGTACGTGACCGGGTTGATTGGCGGAACATGGGAGAGGCCTTTGCCCTGCAGTGGGCTCAGTCAGGCTGATGATGATGATGATGATGATGATGATGATGATGATGATGACGACGACGACACCGCTTTACATTGTCCTTGAAGTAATCAGTGCGGTCGGATAGTTTGACGACCACCCACGCATACCTTTCACTGGAGGCCTGGAGTATCAACGGCATATTCTTGACAGAGCGGACGGTGATGGCTTTTAATTGCATCGCACACACGAACAACGTATTAGCACACCGACTTGTCGTCAGCAGGAGGAACTAAAGCCCTTGAAAGAAGATCTGTCGTTCCCTATGGTTGAAGTCAATTTTTATGCGAACTGCTACGCATCCCCCATTTTGCCCCTAAGTATAGGGGGCAAGAGGGGAGGCCATGCACGTACATGGTGCTAGCGAGCCCTTGCCACTTCCTATCCACACCGTAGCATAGCAGCGCTGAAACACTGGTATGCTTCAGACGTCGGCGCATAATTGTAATAGAACACTAAAACTACACGTAGGTTTTAGACGATACAGGCGGAGGTGGGGTTTGGAAAATGGGGGGAATAAGGTAATACTATTGCTGTCGTCGGGCAGTGTCGACTCCGTATATGCCTCTGCAGGTCAGCGCCCCCCATGGACCATTCCTCAGTGAAACGCACCCGTACACACTTATTACTTAATATGCTTACCTACTTAATATGCTTATTACGAAATTGACACTATGAACCAATGAAGGAACGCCCATAAAGTTGTTGGAATGACTTTACCTGCACCCCTCTTTGTTGCTCTTCCATGTGAGTTTATACGGGCACGGCGTATACGTACAATTGGCGTATATGTGCATGTGGTTCAACTAAAAGATGTAGACATTGGAAATATTTACTGTGGCCTACAAACGTTCTACATTAAGGCGAATACACCAGCTTAAGGCAAGGACACCAGACTAAAAGCGCTTTGCAACGCTCGTATAATTGGGCGCGTGTTGAGCACATATGACACAGCAGACTTATACACCACGAGACTATATGTTTTAAAAATTACGTAGTTTCACATTACAAAGTAACTAACTTTGGCCTTGAGAGAGACGCGCACAAGCAGGCACGCAAGCGCGTGCACCGTATAGTTTTGTGCTTATTTAAAGGCAGGGAAGCAAAACATACGCAAGTGTCGCGGTATTCATTTTCCGCGATGCTTATGATGCACGCATTGCGTTCTGTTATGTTTGTTACGTGCTTACGTTTATGCATACAAGCGAATGCAGTTCCCCTTGCGTCTTTTAGTTTGCGCTCTTCTTAAGCGCCGCAACCGTCGCCTCGCTTCTCGCGTTCTCTCTCATGTTGTCGAGACAAAAACTGCTCTCGAATACATTGTTATACTTTCGCCTCGCATCAGTCCAAGACGCGTCTGTTTCATCTGTTTCAATTTCAACCAAAACAACGCGTCCTTTTGCCTTCGGTGTCTTGGCATGCAGACGACGTCATTGTTTGTACCGCGGAAAGAGCGGCCTGCGAACAAAAGCCTGTCACGACCGCTTGCTTTTACCGGAGAAGCCAGACAGTGTACGTAGCTTTCGCAAGCTGCCTTTGTCATTGCAAGTGACAGCATCGGACGCTTGTCGGAGCATCACAACGCGATAGCAAAACGATGAAGCGTTTTTCTCACGCCCCTAAAGAAATAAGGAGACAATCTTTGTGTCACGGTCCTCCATACGCCACTTTGCGCGCTTCCAAGGAAAAGATAGATAGATAGATAGATAGATAGATAGATAGATAGATAGATAGATAGATAGATAGATAGATAGATAGATAGATAGATAGATAGATAGATAGATAGATAGATAGATAGATAGATAGATAGATTAGAGAAGGAAGGAAAGACGGCAAGTCAAGGAGATGCAAGTCAGGTTTGCGACCCTGCATTGTGAAAAAGAAGTAAAGCGTCAAAAGAGAGACCGAAAGAACAGGGCTGGCGCGCATGCTTGAAGGTACTGGAGATAAATGCCCAGCCAAGAGATGCCCATCATGGTGCACCAGACGACAAAGGTGATGCGTGAAATGCGTTTCAATATCAGACAAGTCACGGCATTCGGAATACACAGTAACAACATGTATTTGGTTCAAGCCCACCATCCCGTAGGAAGTCTTAACAGCGTCTTGTAAGCTCGCAAATCTTTAGCATGGTCACTCCCAGGTCCAGGAATATCTTGCATATCACAGGTGATGCTAGGTAAACGTAATGTAAAGCCGTTTCGAGAACTCCTTTCACGGCCGCTGTGCGGACCCTGTGCAGCGCACAAAGGAAGCGTTATATAATTCATTCCGCACCTCACCATAGACAAGGGCGATCGTGTCGGTTTGATGGTGATTTATAAGCTGTTTTATATGTGAGCAATATTTCCCCGGATCAGGCTCATAGCGCCTCTCGAAACGTTCGATCTCGGGCCTATGCCGGCCGATGCGTGCAGACTGCGCGATTCGAGAATGCGTCGCGAGAGGGCGCGCCAAGTGCGAAAGCAGCGCGCTCCGACCATGCCCAAGAGACCAGCTCGAAAAATGCGGGCAGCTCGTTTTCTGTCGCCAAAGGGAAAAGTAAAGAAAGAAAGAATATAAGAGAAGGACCTTCCGAAAACAAAACTTTCTCTCGGTAAGAGGCCACCACCGCGAACACTAAAACGACCTCTGCCATCTTGCTCCCTTCTGCGTCTCGTCTCGAGGTCGTTCGTGAAAAAGAGAACCGAGTCAGCTAAAAAGAAAAAAGAAAAATATTTCATAACTCTTTCGAACAAAACGCATTTGTCCAGTGGCGTGTTCTTTGCCGCTCTTTCCTTTTTGTACGTGCTGGTACAGTACTACGCGATAAGCGCTCCCGAAGCGGAAAGAAAACTCCTCGTGATCAGCCTGACAAGCGAAGCCGCGGGTGCATGAGCGCGCCCACTTGGTTGACAGAGTGCCGTTACTTTTTTTTCGTCGCAATCTATTATTTCTTCTTTTCGCCTACGCACTCAGTATGCTTCCGTGCCCCCCCCCCCACGCACACTTTATTTATTTTTGTCTTTACACTTCTTCCCTTCACGCATGTCTTGTTTGCGTCACTGGCTTGACAGCAAATAAGAATCGCAAATGACGCGCGATGTGCGGGGCAAAGAAAATGTCTGCAAGTGGCTGGATATACTAAAACAGCAGCCACGAGCACTCTCCCCTTGCCATCCCCTATCTTAATAACAAAAAAAAAGAAATAAAAGCAAGAAAAAAGAAACAACTACTGCGAAAGCAAGACACGATCTATGTTTGGCGTAAAACGTAACAAATTTTTGACGTGTTTCATTCGTCGTTGTGTATGATGATAACAACTTTCTGGTCTCTTTTTTTTTCCTTTCCTAGCTGCCTTTACACTCGCGCTGACGTGACTAAGCGCGAAGTGCGCGTGGTGAGAAATGCGTGTCCCGATAGATGCGCGAGTATGCGCTGTCGCAGCGATTTTACTTGTGCGAACGCAAAATATCAGAGCGGAAACTGGCGAAAAAAAAATGTATGGAAGCCCGAACACAATGCACAGGAATCAATAAAAGCAACAGCTGTGCGAGAAGAAGAAAGATTTGGTTTAGGCAAACTTCGCTTAGACGAAAACAACGACAACAACAGCAGCAACATGTATGAGAGCGAGAATGCCCTTAGGCTTCTTGCCGACTTCGCAAGCAGGAATAGCGATAGGAAAAAAAAAACTAAACAAAAAAACCAAACAAACTGCACGAGAAAGCGTTTATGACGAATGATGCGAGAAGCGCAAAACGCGGAAATATACGCGGGGTCCTGGCATTATAAGGAGGCCGTTGTCATGAGCGTTGTCGAGGGCTTGGTGGTACCAAGGGGCACCAGCGGAGTACGTCGAGCGCGACAGGAGCAACGCGAGTCCAAGAAAAATATCAAGAACGAGAAAGGAAAGCAAGAAGATAGTGGAGAAATGTTGGCCTATAAAAGCAACAAACCAAGAAACGTGTCGTCCGGCTCGGCGGAGGCGGCGAAGGGTTGTGGAAGAAAATGCGCATCTCGTTTGCATGTGTTCTTCGCCGCTGGACGGTTTTACTGGAAACTACGCAGCGCCGCGACAAGCCGCCCCACGCCAGCGAGAAAACGTCAAGCTCATCGCTCAGCGTCGTTCTTTCCCGATTCATGCGCGCCGACACACACACACGCGCAAAGAAAAAGCGAAGAAAAAAAAATAAATTAGGACGACCGGTTAAAAAACAACGCGGTTAAACGTACATGGGGGCCCTAAAATCCGGAGATTTGCGTATGGTAGATGGCGACGTTAAGCTTTGCCGCAGCACTAGGTTGCTTAGTGGGAAAAGTTCGCGCGGCACCCAAGAAGTGACGGAGGATGGTTGCCGGGCCGAAAGGAATCCGGAGAGCTTGAAGTACATCACGCCGAAATAAAACAGCGTATGAAAGAATATAGTGCATTAAAAAAAAGCACAAGCCAGGACAAATTAAGCGATGTAACTCCATCAAAAGAGAAAGCGAACGATGCTGTGTGTCGCGCGTATGACATCAAAAGGCGCGTTACGGAAAAAACAGCAACGAAGAAAATAACCATTCCGCTCAGTGCGCCTATTTTGCATGCGTTTAAATGGGAGTGGAAAGAGAACATAAAATGCAGTGAGCTATACTTTCTTCGCCGATCGCAGCGGGGATGGAGGGCAAATGAGCCGCGCTCATGTATCTGCGTGACGACAGCACGAGGCTTCGTGAACCGAGGGTGCGTGCGTAGATTGCCAAAAAAGCCTTGCGCCGTAAATAGCTGGCCTTGATGGGGGCGAATGCATTGTCGCCGCTGACGTCACTGATATCGTGTTGACGTAGGCGATGCGCCATTTCGCATCATGGTGGGTCCTTGGTGGGTCGTCACAGCTTCGTCGTGGTCGCGCTCCTACAGCTGATGGCCCATACAATACCCGCGACTTTCATTAGGCGCGTTCCACGGCATTCGTTGGCCCCCCTAGTTTCTTAAGCTATCGTTCGTACTCAAAAGAGAGTGATTATATTACATTTAAATGATGGTTCGAACCCAACTTGTGAAAGTGGTTAAGCCGAAGCCCGATCGGTCACGGTTAGGCTGACAGCGTGCAAGCTTCGTAAGCAAAGATTCATGCTAAGTTGAGGATGCCGCTTCAGATGGCAGCACTAATTCGTAGCACTTCTCTGCACTTAAGATATATCTATCAGGCTGTCTAACCGGAAAAAATACGGGCTAGATCGGGTTCGGGTTCCTCGCGCTCCATTTCGCTCAGTTTTAATTGCGAAAAGAAGTAGCGCTTCGGGAACCGGTTCACAACCGGCTTGCGAACTGGCTCGGCAAAATAAACTTTAGCTTCAACACGTTAATTTGCACAGCGCTATCCACTTGAATGTGCAAAGGTCCAGGCAGAATTGCTCAAATGAACGCGCTCATAAGTTCACCAGGACTTGCATTCTGTTATTTTCCGCTTATTTTCTTTTCGTTCCCAATCATACTGTCACGCGGTAGTGACAGTGCAGAATGCGGCAGTCACGCTGGTAGGAACGAAGCTCTTTATCGGGCTAACTAGTGCCCAAAAAATTAAGCAACTGAAAGTATGTACAAGCAACACACGCTTAGCGGCGATCACAGTCGTCGGCCGTCGGTAATCTGCTCGCCTGCTGAATTCGTCAGCGTTTATACATCGCTTATTGGACCTTCCGGCGTTATCGCTGGTGCTCGCTTTAACTCTAGATTCTAGAGTCTAGAATATACTTGGTTACCCGTGTCCTGCGCGTAACCTTGACAGAACAATGTGAAACAATCGCGAAGTTTCCAAACATTGCTGCTCGGCCTGCGAAGAGTGGTGGTAACAGGCTTTTGTGGGTGAAGCCCCATCAGAGTGCATTAAAAGAAATAAGCGCGCGTGGCAATACAGTGCGCAGAGTGCGTGGAACGTCCGCGAGCTTTGTCAGAAGATGCAAGAAGCCGTTCCGTTGGCAAAATGGAAACAGTGAGCGATGGTTTTGTGTAGTTGTCAATGAAGTTAAGTGAACAAAATTAATAATGACTGTTGGGGTTTTACGTGCCAAAACCACGATATGATTATGAGGGACGCCGTAGTGGAGACCTCGGGGAATTTTGATCATCTGGTATTCTTGAACGTGCACTGACACCGCACACTACACGGGCCTCTAGCATTTCGCCTCCAACGAGATGCGGGCGCCACGGCAGGGATTCGATCCCACGACCTTCGGGACAGCAGTCGAGCACCATAATCGCTAGACCCCAGTGGCGGGTTAAGTGAAAATAGCTAAAGCAGATATATTCATAACCACGGCCATCTTTAAAGCACTGCGTTGCATGGCGAGCGTGCGTGGCCTTTCGACACGTCCACTCCTGAACATTCCCGCTTTTTTTTTTCTGTTGCTAATCATAATGAGGATGGCTAAATCAGTACATATTTACACGGACCGTTGAATACCGGTTCAAATGAAATGAAATCAAAAGTTTCGTAGAGTCAATTCGGCAACAAAAATATTTACATAATTTCATACATGTGCAACACATGTGACTCGGCAGGATTACATTTTTCAGGAGCAGCGCCTCATAGATGCATCTAGTTTGGAGTGCAATACTCGATGAGTTAAAGGCTACAGCATATTGCCTGATCTTGAAGGAGCACAAGCATGTTGAGATTGCTCTATTCATATGTATTTGCCTCTCTGGCTCTGCCTTCCGAAGGCCAAGCACACAAATTTTATAAAATATATCTCATTGCGAGGCTTGCCATTATAGTATAATATCGCTAAAGGCGGGACTACTTGGTCGCGTGTGCAATAATGTAAGATAGCTAAGACAGTACTGTAGCGGACTCATACCGGACGTATTGCGGTCCTATGGATAAAAAATTGTTGACTTAAAGGTCAGCTCTCGCCCTGTAGGCTTCTTTTTCGTTGTCCAGTCTGTCTACACTATTATTACGAACGTATACCAAACTAAAGCCCGCATCTCAACGCCTTAGTCTTGCATTAGAGGACCTCTCTACACATCAGCAGGGCTTAAATAGTGAATGGCCGCGCCCCCCCATTGAATTGAGTAGTCGCTGCCCTTGAATGGCACTCCTCGCCGATGTGTTAGCGCCAGGCAGATGCTTCCGACGTCTACTCGAACGCACTGGAGTATAGGGGTATTTTTGACACCCCTCATCATCGTAGAAATCGCTGAGAGGGCTGGTTAATCTACCGTTGAAGAGCAGTGTCATCAACATTCGAGGGGTTACGTTGTCCTCCAGTCAGCACGATCGAGTGAAGAGCTCTGAGTCAATGCTCTGTTCACGAATACGGCAGTTACTCGACCGTCTGGTGTTCTTTAACGCGCACTGACATCGCACGGCATACGTACGGGCCGCTAGCATTTTGCCTCCATTGAAATGCGACCGCCGCGACCGGGATCGAACCCGCGACATTCGGGTCAACAGCCGAGCATCGCGTGCGGTATTATAAGTGCACTCTCTTGCATTACCGTATGCCCGACAATGTGGCCAGGTCGACAACGGTGCAAGCCCTATACACTTTTGTCGGTGTGTCCGCAAGCACTTATCTTTTGTCCGCAAGCACCTTTCTTGCGAAAAAGATGGAGCCGGGAAATCTTAGGCTTTGGGGAGTTTCTCTTTAGTCACAGCGGACCGATACGTTGGAGACGACTAGAAGACAAAATACTTCACAACTGCGAAAATTTTTCAAGTTTCATACTAATTTGCGCCTGAAGAAAAAGAAAAGCGCCAGGCCTGCGCACAACGCGCAGCACAGTCACAGCGAAAGCTCGAAGACCGGCCTAGAGCCCGTTCCAAACACTCTTGGGGCATCTAATACAAGTACACATGTAAGGCATGCACTAAGCCACAGATCATAATTTTTGTCAACTAGGGAAGCACCCACTATGCCAATCTTCGTCTTACTGCGGATAAGCGAGGTACCCACTACACATCTGTAGGGCATTATGTGCACTTTGTTGATGCTGTATGTGGATGATGACGACGAATCATGGCTGAGCACTTGGTAGTGGGTGGCAAGCTTTAAACTACACATTCGTTGCGTAATTAGCATTGTGTGACGCCTGGCTGTTATTTTACTATTCAGCCAATTATAACGTACATATGGTGGGAATGGCAAGCACCGACCAATCGTTGAAACAAGCACACAAATAATTGACGTTATAACAAACACACAAATAATTGATAATAGGAAAAGAAAAGAACAAAACAGCTAGGCTTCATCTTGAATCCCTTCACATTCAGACGACCGATAACACGCTCAACCGCAACTCAGGCAATCTGCCCCCGATATACACTCGATGCTTACGTCACATCATCAAGCCCATATAACCCACCCCCTAAAAACTTTCATTCCTTGTGAACAAGGCCCCCGTAGCGGGGCCGAAACGTCAATTATTTGTGTGTTTGTTTCAACGAATGGTCGGTGCTTGCCATTCCCACCATGAATTTTCCCGACCAGACGGGTTTCCGTCGAACCCTGGACTTCAGCGTACATATGTTAATGCGATTCGTTGCCCGACATGACGCTTGTATAGGGTCTTTTTGCAAAGGAGTTTGAGGCACCAGCGTGGCTCTGAAGGAAAGGATCATCAGAGCCACGCTGGTGCCTCAAACTCCTTTGCAAAAAGACCCTCTGTCTGTCCAGTAGGACCGACACAACTTTTGTCTTTTCTTTCATGTCCTTATTGTTTGATGTACGTGTCTAATAACAGGCAATAAAGCAAAAAAAAAAAAAACCAGCGTGGCTCTGTGGTCGAATACTCGACTGCCACGCAGAGGGTCCGGGTTCAAATCCCATCCGATCCTGGATGTTTTTATTTGTTTCAGTTTTTTTTTTTTCTTATTTCGCGCGATAGCGGTCACGGACACCGGCGGCGGCAGCGGACAACTACGGCACTGTTGTTGTGATCTCATAACAGCTTTTGCTGTAAAACTAGTTTGCGTAGGGTCGTAGGTATGGATAATAATGATTGCTAGACAATATAGGCGCGTTTATAGCGTCGCGATACGAAAGACCTTTAAGAGACCGTTTGAACAACAGATGGTGGGAAGGAAATGAAGAAGAGCATCTGATCTCTGGAGGCAAGCCCAACGGCTTCATTACCATTTTTGTGCCCGGCAACAATTCTCTTGTATATGCAACGTAACTATACTGTTTTGTGTGCGTTTATCCACACGTAATGACATATATATTTTCTTTTGGTTCTAAGTTACTAAAAAGTTGATTGTGACGTATTGAGTGTGACCGTGCCGCCTCCGCAACTTGAGATGCGTGGTTCAATTTACATTACACACAGGGTTAAGGTAATGTTCCTCTTGGAGTCCGCTCGAGATGCAAGTGGTCTGCAAGCATGGCTTAATGGTGCATCATATCTCAGGCTGTTCTAGACAGAGGAAGCCAATTAGGCTCCCGGATATGAGACGCGCGATACTTAGCCCCTTCCCTTCTCAGGCCTCGAAGTAAAGACCTCTAATTTAGCACCACAAAGATTAAGAAAAACTGTATGGTTGGCAAGAATCAGTGCTGGGCAGTATCGAAGATACATGTATCTTAGATACTATCTTAGATACTCTATGGGTATCTTGTATCTGTATCGCGATACGTCTCGAAAGACGAGTATCTGTATCTGTATTTCCGATACATTCGATAATGTATCGTGTATCTTAAGATACAAGAGACTTCTATCGCAACACAACCGTGCGAAACAATAATCACTGGCCAAGCTCCGCTTTTCAAGCTGGTATTGGTGCCAATAAGCTATCTGAATAAGTTTAAGGGCAGTGACGCAATTTTATTTTTCCGCCAGAGTCCTCCAGTGAAGGCAGAAGATGAGGAAGACAAGCGCACGGACGTCTGCGCCCAGCCCACGTACCTTTTGTTTTGTCGATTTCTTCTCTTTTTAGTTGCACCAATGCCGCGACACTTGCTCTTAGCCACTGTCCTGCGCCGCGTACTCAACCGCGTGCAGCGTCTATCGCGCAAATTCTGATGTTGCTACAGTGTCGTTATTGAAGATTCTCTTGCCTCTTGCTCCGTAATGAAATGTGATGCGTGCAAGAATGGGGTTGCTTTGTGTCTCGTGGATTTTACGTATCAGCGATTTGAAGGATCTCGTGGATGTAAAGCTTGACTTGCATGCAATGAATGAACTTATATGCAAATAAGATTCTAACAACTTTAGCACCACTGGTACTGTGTTAGATCTAATAGAGCAAGCGCTTACCTAACAGAAAATAACTTGGCGTACCGTATTTTTCACTTCCTGCTACATTTATTCAAAGACTTTAGGAAATCATAATTTGATTATTAGCACAAGTGCTTTTTTGCTGTCATTTTGCCTCCCATACATTACCTAGGTCGATGAAGTGGATGCGCTTGAAAGACGAGGACGAAGAAGAGACGGGACACACAGTGCGCAACTTACAACTTGTTTATTGGAAAAAGGGGGTAGCGTCACTAATATACACTTAAGCACGTGACACAGGGCTTGCGCGTTACACGTTACTGAGCACTCAAAAATGCTATCTCTTTCTTAGATAATGTCAATGAAGCTATGCTGACACACGATTCTGCGCATTCTAAAATATATTTTGCTTCAACTACGAGCCTCGCCGATTGATTACGGTTGCGAGATAGGACTGTGCACTGCTCAAATTTAGGAGTGCAGGAGCACTTTTGGCAGTGAGTTGCGAGATGACCGTTGTTACCGTTCCTGACATTATTGCTGTGTTCTCTTAGACGTTCGTTTAGGCAGCGCCCAGTTTGTCCTATATATACCTTTCCACATGAAAGTGGAATGTTGTACACAACACCCTTCTGGCACTGAACGAATTTAACCCTGTGTTTAACGTCGCAGATGAGAGGCGCACTGGAACAGGGCTCTGTCAATCTGCACAGTCTTGATAATTTCTGCGGAGCGGAAAATGCTACCTCAACACCCGCCTTCTGAGCAGCTTTCTTGAGATTGTGTGATATGCGATGAATGTATGGGATGCAGAACCAACTGGCCCAACTAAGTGCACTGACAAATTACCTAGGTCTCTGTACTACTGTTTTTCCGGTCTGGTCACTGCAGTATGTCTTTTGTAATGCATTCCCAAAATAAGATCGCTGCTTTATTCTTCTAACTGTCTGCATTATATTTCTACTACGGTTTACCCATTTACACGTTGCCAAGGCGATTTTGAAAACAAATATATAATTATGTAGGCGTCCCTTGAGTTACAGTACAAAGCATTCTGCTTACCGCTTAGGAAAATAGCGAAATTGAGCTTGCATTATAATAATGGAAATCATTAGGAGCCATCTTAAAGATGTTAGGACGGGGATTCGAGAAACGTTGTTTTACTGAACACTCCGTTTTACTCATGAGCGTCCCAACGAGCCGTTTCAGGCAATTTTCCATAGGCCCTGAATTTTCTATTGTCTTAATAGGTAAGTTGACGATACTTCATGCTCATAGCTATTAAAGGGACACTAAAGAGCAAAACGACTTTTCTCGCATTAGTAAAGCAGTCTTCCACGATACCAAAAACACCACGCTTGCTGAGATACGACGATTAATAAGCGAGAAAACGCGCAAAAGAAAATGCAGGTGGCGACGCCACCTTGGAATTCCCGTACCATTTGCCGTGACGTCACATATTTTTGACGGCGCCTGCTTGGGCCTACGTAGTTCCTAATCGGTTAAATCGAAGTACATTGTCCTCTGAGAGGGCCAGAGACATGACATAACGAGTTTGTTGAAATTTCGTCGAGCCAGTGGCGCCATAATACGTTAAATGCTCTTTGAAGTCTTTTACGTCACGAATTACAAAGTTCGGCGCGAAATTTAAAAATGAAACTTTGAACTTGGTTTTCTCCCCTAATAATAAACCTATGGTGGTGAAATAAACTACACAAGAGTTCTCCGAGCACACTTTATCAATCTAAACCAATTCATTGTTTCTCTTTAGTGTCCCTTTAAGGGCGCCGTCTGTATTGTGTTTGTACTCATTCAATGTGAATGTTTGATACAGAACCACCTCTCTATTTTACTTATATTAGTTTTCCTGTTTTAGGCCTTCCTAAACATTTTTCGTATTAATAATCGCCACCTAATGAAGCGGCAATAGCGCGAATAACGGCGGTGCCCTCCGACGCTTTGTGCAACTATACAATACGTCTGAGATGTTTCTGTGTTGCACATGCTTTCTCGTTGAAGAAAAATTGCTAAAAGATTGCACGTTAGTGACTATATCAACAAAGAATCCTTTACGCCAGAAGATAAGTAGAATGTGAAACTTCATTGCTGTTTTACGTCATCTACGTATACGCCAGGGGTCTCAAACTCAGCTTATAGCCAGCGGGCCACAGTCGCGAAATTTAGTTCCAAGTGCCGGCACAGTGAGGATAGTGGGAGAGAGTTTGAACAAAATGACGTTGCCATTCGAAAGGAAGCCTTTCCCATGTCTCATATATAGGTCATTTCAGAAGGGGACTTGGAGTCAGGATTCGAGAAACATCGATACCGATGTACACAACGAGTGAAATCTGTACGCGGATTGAAATATAAAAGTTTTTGTTCCACGGTTATGTTTGAGCACGTGGTGACCACATGTTCTTCACGAAAGAAATGCTTGAGACCAGTCATATCTGTGTAGCTCACGAGCATACTTATTTAGAAAACAAAAACAAATTGGACGGAGACGGTCATGTGTGCCGGCCGGGCCGGTAGCGAACGGTCTCAAACCCCGTATACACCATGCGCTCCCTGCGCATGGTGTATACTAACAGACATTTCATTAAAGTGAAACAAAATAGGTCACAATTAGGAATATCAAGAAGACATTTTCGTGCATAGGCGTTCGCTGCTACATTATATGGATCTATAATAACAAATTAGAGAATGTATCGAAGTATCTTAAGATACAATTGCCAAGTATCGTATCGGATACAATTATTGCGGCAGTATCTTGTATCTGTATTTCCAATACTTCTTGCCTGAGTATCTTGTATCGTATCGCGATACAATTTCAAAGTATCTTTGCCCAGCCCTGGCAAGAATGAAAGGCTTACGAAGAAACGATATTACTGTGGACTAAGCTTAACCCGGTCGCGCAGACTTTAAATTGGGGAATAATTAAACTTCAGCGCACTACTGAATAAATTTCCAAGACACAGCGACTTTTTACAATGTGGCAAAAATAGTTCGATTGCTAAATTGTCTTCTCTCTCACGTAAGAAAATGACTCCAGTGAGCTAGACTGACAGTGTCGTATTTGTTTTTATTATCGGTTCCTTGTGTGAAGCTCAAAGTGTGCGTCGGAAGACCGAAAATGACACGCCGAGTCTTTGAACGTGCGTCTCGAGCGGATGTGCGATACCTGCTCTGCCACTGCTCCAGCTTCGACGAACAGCGCCACCAGACTCTCCATTGTGACTCAAGCAGACTGAACGATTGATGATCTATAGTGTCTGGTCCAGAAAGCCGCACGAGTGTTTCTTCAGTACCTGATGGCATTGACACACGTTAGATATTCAACAAGTCGCGAGCCTGTCCTCATCTATTTCTTTCTTTTGGTCTCGCTTTCTTATCCCTGTGTGTCAAGAGTGTAGCCAGAAAGTTTTTTCGGAAGGGGGGGGGGGGGGGGGGGGTTCAACCACTCTCTATACATGTTCGTACGTGCGTTTGTATGTGTGAGTGTACATTACACATGCAAAATTAAAAAAAAAATTAGGAGGGGGGCGGGGTTAAACCCCCTCCCTGGCTCCGCCAATGCCGCGGGTGAAGCGATAACAATATAATTAACTATCTGCTACAGGTCTCGCGGGCTCTTTACCCTATACCTTTTTGTATTCTTTAGAGAAATGCTGCGAATGCACCCTTTCAAACTGAGCATATTGCTCCGAGCGCCGTCTTTCGTGAAGAAACCTCTTCACTAAATGCTAACTAATGCGGGCCCAGGTCTAGCTTGCGCAAGTAAAAAATTTGTGCCAAAGTGAAAGGCTTGAACTTGGTTCGTGTTTAGCCATACTTAAGAAAACAAAATGTACAAGCTACCAGTCGCAGAGTGGTAGTGATGACATTCGCTCATTAAAAACCGCTCTCATTCCCGTCTTTAGTCCAGGGCTGAGACTCGGAATCAAAATAATAATAATAATAATCATCACGGAAAACTAATATTTTCCTGTTTACAATTTATTCTCTGACAGTTTTAGTATAAGACAAGAACTTCCCGGGAAGTTGTTTCGTTTATGCGACCAATGCCAATTAACCTGCATCGAGTGCCTGGTTGTGTTGCACTAACGACTCCACGCTAACTCGCAGGTGACGGGTGAAATCGCGGAGAAGATGCACTTCTTCTACTTCCTCGTGTACCGCTACGGAGTGTGCGTGCCTTCCACCTGCCAACGGGAAGACGTCGAGACCATCGCCGCAAGCCGTGAGTGTTTATGACCACACCACTGCCGGCCAAAAGGTGCTGTCACATTAAAGGGGCCATGCTACGGTCACCAAAAATTTGCGGTTTTCAGCGAAAAATAGAAGTAGAGGGTCTATTGTACCTGTACATATATGAAAAATGGACTATGAAAGAATATTTCAGCGCAATGTTCCTCCCTGATGTGACGAGCCATCATTGCTTGCTATCGCCATCCGGTCGCAAAAGGATAATCTTTGACTATGTCGTCGACCCGTTGTCAGATTAAACGCCGCACGCAACTGCCGCGGCACGTCGGGGTGGTGCTTCGCGCCAGTACTCACTGTCTTGCATGCGTCTTCATGCAAACTGCAATTAAACTTTGCCGCGGGATATCTCGGCGCACAGACATTCTAGAAGAATTCTTCCAGGTGGAATTGTGTAGAAACGCGACTGCCTCCAACTTTTCGATACAAGCATGCCCGCTTGCTGCACTCATTAAAAAGTTCAGTATTCAATCTTAGTTTATTGGGCGGCTAACAGCGATAATTATTGTCTCATTTGGCGCCCCCCCCCCTTGATAAAAAACTTAACTGCAAAGGTGGTTTTCACGTACCTCGCAGTGCTAAATTTTAAGAAAACCATAAAGCTTAAGTTTGAACACCCAGTAGTATACTACAGCTGAACTATACTAGCGTTGTACTCCAATTGAAGGCATTTCGCTGGTGCATTCTTTTGCGTCGCAGTGGGCGCGAGGAACTGTGCTATATGTGCCAATGAACTCTTTAGCTAGAGGGCTGCACTCATTGCCGTTTTTGTCTCCCTGTCTACCTACTTTGAGCACATAGGTATATGGACTGCGATGCTAGTAACTCTCAAAGGCGAGTTCACTTCGTAGCAATAGGGAACGTTTTTTTTAGTTAGTTCTTTGGTTTAGAGCGCAGGCGTAAAGCAAGCACTACGATAAATATAGAGAAAAGCGTTTATCTCTGTCTTTATCTTTATGTCTTTGTCTTTATGAGACAGAGATAAAAGCTTTTCTCTATATCGTCGTCCATGTTTTTCGTCTGCACTGCAAACCAAAGATCATGAGTAACCAACTAGCCCAATTGATCATCCTGCTATGTTTCTTTAGATTTATACTCGCAGAATCGCGACCGGTACAACATAACATAACATAACATAACATAACGTAACGTAACGTAACGTAACGTAACATAAGATAAGATAAGATAAGATAAGATAAGATAACATGAGATGAGATAACATAATATTTGTATTACGCAGCTTTATCCCTTTTCGCGCTTCGCGAAAGATTCGAGCGGCGCTACGCCCTTGTTATCAATGCGATGGGAAGACCGTGAACCGTGAATTTCTTGGCGAGGCGGGATTCGAAGCAGCATAACCACGATCCGAAGGCGAGCGTCCTAACCACTCGGCTATCCAGGCACGCTAGCAGAGCATAGCGTAGTCTTGTATAGTATAGTATAGCAAGGGAGAGGGAAAGGGAAGTGAGGTTGAGGTGGAGGGAAAGGAGGAGGGGAGACAATAAAGTATAGCACAGAAAGAAAGAGAGAAATAGATAGGGCGAAAGGGAAAAAAGACAGAAAGAGAGAAGAAAAACAGATAGAAAGAAAGAGAAAGATAGAGAGTGTTAGAAAGACAAAGAAATAGTTAGAGAAAGAAAAAATAAAAATAAACACAGGCAAAAAAGTCATAGAAAAAGCAGAGATGAGAGAAAAGATAGAGGAAGGAATAAAAATAAAGAGAAACAAAGAAGGCCGTCCAGCTCCGCGCTTCCTTCAGACTTGGCACCCAAAGTGCGAAGCTGCCTCAAGTTTTTCAAATCCAGAAGTGAATAGCTTGACCTCGAACGTGAAATTATTCATTATTTGTATGTTGAGTTATTAACTTAATGATATACCTGGGTCCTATGTTAATACTGACTGACTAATATTTGCTGCCGTTCATCGGCCTGATTAACATAAGTGGTTTATGCAGTCTATGGCAGAGGTAACTCTGCCATGCCGTACCCTAAAAAAAAGTGTGAAATTAGTTGCATTTATGATCGAGCAAGTACTCATTCTTAACTATAGTACTCGCTCGACTTCATTTTTAACAGCTTAAGTATACCCCAGTAGGCACAGCATATGCACAATTTTGCAAAATGCATCGTCGCTGTTCAATACCATACGACTACACAGCCACGAAATTTGGCCTTTCCCTTCCGTCTCTATCGGGGCGTCGAAATTCCTGAGGCTTGAATTTATTT
Organism: Rhipicephalus sanguineus; assembly: GCF_013339695.2. Lineage (NCBI taxonomy): Eukaryota > Metazoa > Arthropoda > Arachnida > Ixodida > Ixodidae > Rhipicephalus > Rhipicephalus sanguineus. The sequence goes on from NC_051176.1 coordinate 336,878,194, forward strand.
TATAAAGTATACTATCATGACGCTCTTCCCGACAAATTTTTTCTAAAACCGCAGTAAACGTCCCATCTCATTGATTATCGTCATAAGGTAGGCATCACATTTTCTAAAACAGAAACATATTCCGAATCTCTTCTACCGCGCACAGCACTTGAGTGGTATTACCTACCCGCTGACATGGCATCAATCAGTGTTAAACAACGTTTTTGACGGGCGCTCTTATAAGTACAAGCCACTTGGAATTTTTTAGCTGTTATTATTAATGACTGGTATTTTGTGGTTATCTTATGTTCATATTTTTACCTACTTCCCTTTGTAATACCCTCTGCCTTGAGGGTGAATAAACCCGCCGCGGTGGTCAACTGGTGCTAATGGTGTTGTACTGCTGACCCGAAGGTCGCGGGATCGAATCCCGGCCGTGGCGGCCGCATTTTAGATGGAGGCGAAAATGCTTGACGCCGGTGTACTTAGATTTAGGTGCACGTTAAAGAACCCCAGGTGGTCGAAATTTCCGGAGCCCTCCACTACGGCGTCTCTCATAATCATATCGTGGTTTTGGGGCGTTAAATCCCAACAATTATTATTATTATTATTATTATTATTATTATTATTATTATTATTATTATTATTATTATTATTATTATTATTATTATTATTATTATTATTATTATTATTATTATTATACCCCTAGGCTGTGTTTGCAGAATGTCTAGAGAATTCCGTTCTCCTGTGCCCTTCCGAAAATTGTACACCGCGCTATGTCTTCCTCAACTAGAGTATGCATCTGTGATCTGGAATGGCATTCCTAATTCCAGCAGCAACGCCATTGAGCGAGTCCAGAAAAAATTCCTAAGCATTTACAACCATCGTTTCGCTAGAAATGACTCTGGATCTCGTTCTAACGCTGCTGGATTATTATCATTGCCATCACTTTGCTGCCGACGAAATCGCGCTGATCTGTTATTTCTTTACAAGCTTGTGCATGGTATCATATCCTGCCCTGTACTGCTCAACTGTCTTAATTTCCGAATTCCACGTAAGCTGACCAGAGAGAATAGACCTTTTTATGTAACCGCCTGCCTCTGTGAACATTCGACCATTGGCAGGATACAACGTCTTTACAATGCTTACTTTCTGGAGCTCGATGTTTTTCACAGCTCCCAGTCGTTGTTCTGCTCCGAGCTTTGCACTGTACTTACATAGCCTTGTACACTGTTGATATTTTTTTTCTGCCTGCGCATAGTTCTATATGTGCAATTTTGTAACGTTTTTTATCCCTGATATTTTATTATGAATGTTTCCTTTGTTTTTTGTTTTTTTTGTTTTTTTTTGTGTGCGCCAGTACAAAGACCTTACGGTTGTTCCTGGGCACATTAAATAAACGTTTGATTTGATTTGATTTGATTATTGAGGGTGATAAATAAGTAACTAAATAAATAAACATTAGTTATCATGCAAATGGTTATAGGGTAATAATTTATTTCGTATTGTACTCAGGAAAAAAGTTATGGCACTTCAAATTGTAAACGTCTTTTATCTCTAAGTGGACAGTTAGGGCCGTTCTGTACATCTTTACAAAAGATAACGGTAAAATGAAACACCTGCGGACGGTACAGTTTAAACGCCGCAGTAATAAAGAGACACATCAGGCAGAAATATTGCATTAAATACTCGTTTTTTGTACCACTTAAGCTTAGCAGTTTCCCCGTTTTAAAAAGAGGTAATTACAAGCTCCATCTTGAAACTAACGCTAAAAGTAAAAACCATCTCTGAAGAAACGCACTTTGTTCTACTGACATCTTGTTACTTATTGGTTCCACCCGTTCACTTTTCAAGTGCACTATATCTTTTAAATAAAAACAACGCACTTAATCTGGTTGCATTTTATTATGGATTACAGCTTTGATCAGTTTGAGTCGCGGGTAGGGTGTCTGAGATTACATCCTTTGTGTGCTCTGTAAATGTTCAATGTAGCCGTCTTTTATAGAAGGTGTGTAAAAAAAGGAAGCGAACCGAGTCCGCTGCTTGTAAGTTTTCATCTTGTATTAAGCCACGAATAAAAAGGCGATAACTTGGCTGTCTATATGACCAAACTTGGTACAGTCTTACAGTTAGGTGTTCAAAGTTGGAAGGAAAAGCGTAGCGATGCACTTTCCGGGTGCTCTATGTAATAGGTAATTTTAAACCGTTCATTCGCAGCTTGCTTCGCGAGCAATTAAGCGACTTTTTTCCACGCAGTGTCGCGTTTCGACTAATGCGTCGGCACCCTCGCCGCTATTTTTCTTCTGTTCCAGTCGTCAAGTCTGCAGAGTTTGAAGTCAAGGTTTCCAACTGCGAAGTCAAGGAGGACAACGCGAAACTGAACGGGGACCAGACAGCCATCGTGTAAGTGACATCCGCGACGGATCCTCAGACAAGCGTGCCTAGGAGAAGACTTCGAGACGAAGTTATCATTGTGTCTCGAATCTCCTACACGCGGCATGACATGGTATGGTGTGTTGAGGTAATGTATGGTGGTATCATTGGTATGACGTGGTAAGGTAAGCTATATTAAATGTATGTATGTATGTATGTATGTATGTATGTATGTATGTATGTATGTATGTATGTATGTATGTATGTATGTATGTATGTATGTATGTAGTATGGTATGTATGTATGTATGTAGTATGTATGTATGTATGTATGTATCTATGTATGTATGTATGTATGTATGTATGTATGTATGTATGTATGTATGTATTGCCACGCGCACTTTTTACAATTTTATATAACCAGTCCGTTCCATGTATAACCACTGCCATGCGCAAACCTCGCCCGAGTGTTTGGAGACCTTCCCGATTATTTTAGGATCTCCCTATAAGACTATGCGCCGCACGCGAACGATAGAGTTTATTCTTGAACTAACCGGGCTACCACCGATAACGCTCGAATATTCAAAGCCGCAGGTATAAAAGGCCGACGCGCTTCACTGCTCATCGGATTACTCGACGGCCGACGACTGTTCTCGCCACTATCAGTGCACAGGGTGTATCGCTTGTATTTTAAGTTCTCAAATTCCGGGCACAAGCTCGCCCATTTGAGATCCGTGTTTCACAGTCTTGCTGCAGACTTCTTCATCGTCACAACCACGTGAAATCTGGTTGAGGAGCTGGTTCCTTTATGTTCCGGACGCCCAAGAAAAGCCGGGAACCAAGCCCACAGCCTGAAGAAAGCACCGAAGCCCTCGTGCAGCAGCGACCCAGCCGCAGGCTGCAAGGTTTGCAACCGGACTACGGACTCCTACCCTATTAAACAGCCATGGCGACGAGGAAAACTACCACGATGACAACTGCTGTGTCCCCAGCTACAGTAGTGATGCAGCAGCCCAGGGAGCCACCGACGTTCCGTGGATCATCGTTTGAAGACCCAGAAAGTTGGCTGGAGATGTACGACCGAGTGGGCACCTTCAACAACTGGGACTCCGACGAAGAACTGCGTCACGTCTATTTCTACCTAGAAGACGCCGCGAGGACGTGGTCCGAGAACAGAGAATCCGCACTACAAACCTGGGATCTCTTTCGGACGACGTTCCCAATCACCTTCACGAGCGTCTTCCGGAAGGAGCGGGCCGCGGCTATGCTGGAGACACGCGTGCAGCTTCCCAATGAAAACATTGCGATCTACACGGAAGCCATGAATCACCTGTTTTGACACGCCGACCCCAGTATGCACGAAGACAAGAAAGTCAGGTTCTTCATGCAGGTTGTAAAACAAGAACACTTCGCTGGATTGATAAGGAACCCGCTGAAGACAGTCGCTGAATTTGCTTCCGAGGCTTCGACAAACGAGAAAACGTTCGAAATGCGAACGGGGCAATTCAACCGCCGTTTCTTGGTTACAAACTAAGCCGACGCTCAAGCGCTAGGAACCGCCGACCCGCGTGAGACGATCAGAGCGATCGTGCAAGAGGAGCTGCGAAAATTTCTACCTTCATCGCAGTCTCAAGTGGTTCTATCGCTGACATTGTGCGCCAGGAGATACAGTAATTACTAGGCGTTCCTCAGCTAGCAGAGCCGCAGCCGTAAGCTGTGAGCTATGCTGCTGGAGTCCGACGTAAGGCTCCTCCTCCACGATCACGCCAAGACGCCGCACCGCCGCAGTACCATCGCCAGACACCGCCGCCGCTACCGACGCCCTACCGTCCACCTGTCAGCCAGCGCTACGCCACTAGGAAGACCGATGTTTGGCGCGCCGCTGACCATAGCCCGCTTTGCTACCACTGCTTGGAAGCCGGCCATACCTACTGTCGTTGGCAATACCGCCAGTTGGGACTATGCGGCATCGCCGTCAACGCGCCGTGTCCAGAGCGAGGTGAACGACCACGCGACATCGCCGACTACTTCGCAGGAGCGCAGTGGACACCCCGACGACCTTCCCGATCACCGTCGCCAGGCCGCTACATCTCACCATAGCGCCGGCAGTACACGTACCGGCCCTACTCGGGGCTGATCCGCGAGCCCTTATCCGGAAAACTAAGGGCTGCAACCGATGGAGGTGCGGTTGCTGTACGATAAAATGCCGAAGATCGTCCGCGGCCGACGACGACGATCCAGGAATCATCATGCACCAGCTCGCAGCCTAGCAGGCAGAGCCGTCATGAGGGGACTTCTCCGAAACAAGACCAGACGAGACGTCGTACGAACACCGGAACAAGCCGACGCAGCCGTGATGCGATGCCACGACCTAACCGTAACGCAAGACGACGAACCACCGACCTTGACGTGAGTATTGATGGCCACAATATCACCACCCTCGTCGACACCGGAGCCGAATGCTCCGTCATCAGTGGCCCGTTCGCCGCCAAGCTGAAGAAACTAAAGACCGCTTGGGAAGGACCTGAAATCCGGACAACTGGACGCCTCCTAAAAACGCTCACTGGAGCCTGCACGGCGAGAATTACGATTGACGGCCATTGCCATTATTCGGCGATCTTCGTGGTCCTACAGCATTGTTCGAGGGACGTCATTCTAGGCATGGATTTCCTTAATCAGCACGGCGCAGTCATTGACTTAACATCCCAGTCGATAACGCTTTCCGCGGACAGTGCCATCCCGCCGGATCCGAAAATCGGTCGCCATGCCTTGAATGTGATAGAAGGGTCACCGTTCCGCCTCTCTCCAGTATCATCATTTCCGTTAACATCGAGTAGCCCACACACTTAAAAGGCGTCATCGAGGCCGATGAGCACCTGCTCCTGAACCATCGAATTTGCGTCGCAAGAGGCATAACCGAGCTGTATGATGGGGAAGCGAAGGTAATGCTGACAAACTTCAGCAACGAATACAGGACCCTCTACATTGGTATGACGGTCGCCTAATGGATGAATTCGTGGACGCCAGCAATACTTTCGCCCTCATCGATGCTACCGAACCTTCTTCGACGAACCAAGGTCCTCAACCAGATTTTGTCGTCAATCCGAGCCTTCCGAAATATAAGCAAGGCCATGCTCAAAGCCCTGTTTCTGCTATACAAGAGCTGCTTCTCGTTGTCGTCAAGGATCCGTCATAACAAAAGAAAGTGCCCGACCAGTCCGTCAAAGCCCGTATCGTGTTTCGAAGCGAGAACGAGAGGCCATAAAGAAACAAGTAGACCAAATGCTACGCGACGACACCATCCAGCCGTCCAAGAGTCCGTGGTCTAAGAGTCCGTGAGTCTCGCGTGGTGTCAGGGAAGAAGGATGGGACCCTGCGTTGCTGCGTCGATTATCGTCGCCTGAACAAAATCACAAAGGACGTGTATCCTCCCCCACGGACAGACAATGCCCTGGGTCGACTCCACAACGCGAAGTACTTTTCTTCGATAAACCTCAAGACAGGCTATTGACAAATCGAAGTCGACGAAAGAGACCGAGAGAAGACTACGTTTATAACACCAGACGGCCTCTTCTAGTTCAAGGTCATGCCCTTTGATATTTGTCCGCACCTGCGAATTCCCAACGCGTTTTGGATACAGTAATTACAGACTTGAAGTGACAGACTTGCCTCGTGTACTTGGATGACGTCGTTGTGTTTGCCTCAAACTTCGACGAACACCTCCGGCGCCTTGATGGTGTACTTCAAGCAATCAAGACCTCGGACCTCACCTTGAAGCCTGAAAAGTGCTGCTGCACGTACGAGGAGTTCTTGTTTTTGGGTCAGGTGATCAGCAAATCTGGAGTGAGAAAAGACCTGCGGAAAACAGCTGCCATCGCTGCCGTCCCGCCACTCGTCGACAAGAAGATCGTCGTTCTCGGCTTGTGCGACTATTACAGACGCTTCGTCAAGGAATTTTCATGGATCGCCAAGCCATTAACGCACCTCACGAAGACCGACTTCGAATTCATGTGGGAAACAGCGCAAGTCGAAGCATTTCAAGAACTGAAACGACGTTTGCAGACGCCCTCCCGTACTTGCGCATTTTGACGAATACGCCAATACGGAAATCCACACCGATGCAAACAGCGTTGGAGTCGGCGCCGTCCTTGTGCAGAGGACCGACGGAATGGGAAGGGTTATCAGCTGTGCAAGCCGGTTGCTATCCAAGGCGGAAGCCAACTATTCCACAACAGAAAAGAAGTACCTTGTCATCTTCTGGGCTACGTCAATGTTTCGCCCCTACCTCTACGGCAGACCCTTCAATGTTGTGAGCGACCACAACGCCTTGTGTTGGCCAGTTAACTTGAAGGACCCTTCTGGCCGCGTCGCACGATGGAGTCTGAGACTAAGAATTCGACATTACCGTCGTTTACAAGTCCGGTCAAAAGCAATTTGACGCCGACTGCCTGTCTCGCGCCGCCGTCGACCCGCCGCCGAAGGACCACCAGGACGACGACTGCTTCTTGGGAACCATAAGTGCCGATGACTTCGCTGAACGACCGTGAGCCAACCTGGAACCTAGGGGTCTTGTGTAATACCTCGAGGGCAAGGCTGACGTTATTCCAAAGGTATTCAAGCGAGGACTGGAGTGGTTTTGCTTGCGGAACACTCTTCTCCCAAAGAAGAACTTCTCGCCACTTAGAGCCAACTACCTCCTCGTAGTACATTCAGCATTACGTCAAGAGGTTCTGGAAGCTTTGCATGACGACCCGACGGCTGGACACCTTGGATTTTGCCGCACGCACGAGAGATACAAGAAAACTACAACTGGCCTCGCCTCACTGCCGACCACTGCCGACATCGCCCATTGCGTAAGCACTATCTGGGACTATTAGCGACGGAAGACACCGCCGACTAGACCAGCCGGTCTTCTGCAGCCCATCGAACCACCTCGCCGGCCGTTCCAGCAAATCGGGATGGGCTGACTGGGGCCGTTCCTGACGTCGACTTCCGGAAATAAATGGATCGTCGTAGCTATCGACTACCTCACCCGTAAAGCCGAAACAAGAGCCCTGACCAAAGACAGTGCCACCGATGTAGCCAAGTTCTTCATTGAGAACATCGTCCTGCATCAGGGCGCCACAGAGGTCCTCATCACCGGCAGAGCCTTTACTGCTGCCCTAACGGCCTTTACTGCTGCCCTAACGCAGGCGACATTCAGATGCAGCAAGAGAAGCCACCGCCGGACCACCGCCACCCACATACCAATGGCCTCACCGAGCGTCTAAATAAGACCATCGCCGACATTCTGGCCATGTACGTCGCCGTCGAACGCAAGACGTGGGATGCCATCCTTCCGTACGTGACCTACGCATACAACACGGCCGTGCAAGAAACGACGCAGATGACGTCATACAAGTTGGTCTACGCAAGGAGCCTGAGAACGACGCTCCACGCTACGCTGCCTAACTTTAGGATGAAGAAAATCTCGACATTGCTTCCTACTTGCAGCGTGCCGAAGAAGCTCGACAGCTCGCCCGCCTGCGTATCGAGCAGAGGGTCGACAGCCGTCACTACGATCTCCGACGACGCTACATGGCACACAAACCCGGATATTTTGTTTAGGTCTGGACATCCATACGCCAAGGTGAACTCAGCGAAAACTTCTTCGACGTTACTTCGGGCCGTACTCCGACGTCTCCGACGTCGTGGCCCGCTGGACTACGAGGTTGTCCCGGGCGGCATCGAGTCGCTATACGGAAGCACGGATGTGAAATATCGGACGTTGCAAACACGTGCTTTTACAGAGACATTCTGCATTATCACAAGAGCAGCACTGCGACGGGATGTGCTAGACCTTTGATTGCGAGGTTCAATGCCCGGAAGCAAGAAACAGCCTATGGGCGATACCATAATGTAGGGGCCCGCATTTCCGCACATCCTAGGTTCTTTAAGGCATATCCAACGCACGGTAATGCGTTTTTTTGTTCCACCCTCATCGTAATGCGGCCTCTCTGACCTGTACGAAACCCGTGGCCTAAGAAGGATAACACGCGGTAGCCGCGTAACCTGCGCATTGGTTCGTATTGTGGATTAAACCGCTGTAAGCACAACACACTCTACTTGATGCATAGGACATAAACAAATCAACCACTGCACAGAAACTCCTGTACTTGAAGCTTCAGGATAAACCTGGAACAAGATTTCACTATAGTCAAGAGTTCAGCGAAAGCTTGTCTCGTCAGGTAACATGATAATGAAGATGCGGTCACTGACCAAATCAAGGTGAAAAACACACGTGGGATGTTTCGGGACCCGTGCGGGGTCCTTGAGTGTGATCAAGGAACCGATACGGGTCTCGAAATGTCGCTTGTGTGTTTTTCACCTTGACTTCGTCAGTGGCCGCAACTTCTTCATCAAAAGTTCACTGTGCGGAATCGATCGTTAAGCTAAAAACTCACATTTTTATACGAAACTACGTGGAATTCATATAATAGCTGCATCTTACCGGTACTTAGCTACGGAGCAGAAACCTGGAGACTTACAAAGAGGGTTCAACTTAAATTGAGGACGACGTAGCGAGCGATGGAAAGGAAAATGATAGGTGTAACCTTAAGAGACAGGAAGAGAGCAGAGTGGGTCAGGGAACAAACGGGGGTTAAGGACATCATAGTTGAAATCAAGAAGAAGAAATGGATATGGGCCGGGCACGTAGCACGTCGGCAGGATAACCGGTGGCCATTAAGGGTAACTGACTGGATTCCAAGAGATGGCAAACGCGTGAGGGGGAGACAGAAAATTAGGTGGGTAGATGAGATTAAGAAGTTTGTAGGTATAACGTGGCAGCAGAAAGCACAGGACCGGGTTGATTGGCGGAACATGGGAGAGGCCCTGGAGTGGGCGTAGGCAGGCTGGTGACGATGATGATGACGACGTTGAATTCATGCAGGGATCGCGTTTGTAAGTTGTAATATTCCCCCCCCCCCCCCATCGATTCTGGTAACATTTGATCATCTACATCGCTGCGACAATGTGGGCGCGGACATTGTGTTGCCAATGCCAATCGGCCAGAATTAGTACATTGTCATAATAATCGTGAAAGTATACTTGACGGCCCAAATTTCACCCCCTCAAGAACATTTTTCTCGCGTTCTTTTTGCAGGAGTGTGACGCCATGTATGTGAAATCTTGTTGCCGAGGCCTATCGCGGTTTCTTCGCGACAACGTCTATATCTCGGGACCGAGTCAACAATCTAAGAGCGTTCGCGCATACCAAACCCCTCTCGCGGACGGTTCGTGCTGAAAAATTCACCGCGCAAACACACGAGCGCCGACTGGCATTTTTTTTCCCAAGAACGCTTTTCTCCGGAGTATAAATATATCATCTACCGTCAATAAAGGATCTGTCTCGAGGTGGCATTTCGCCAAAGTTTACAGTTTGCGACCGCCAACGCGCACACATAGTCGTGAATTTTCCAGCACGAACAGTTGCCTACTTGTCCAACCTTTAGTTCAGATGCTTCGGTATGGAGGCCCCCTGGCGAGATACATCGCGGTCAGAGGCGTTGTTGGCGGGCCGGAATCGAGGTGTACAACATTTATGCTTCAATTTTCAACACAACTTGTTAACGATTTATCTGAAGGAAATCGTTGAGACGAAACATTATTGTCCCGCGTTCCGCGAGCGGAAAAAACAAAAATCAGGAGCCATTGTCCTCTCGGGAAAATGAGTGCAAGCGAAGCTTTGCGTCTGCGTGCCTGACGTACCACCTTTCTTTCTTTCTTTTTTCTTTCTTTCTTTCTTCTTTTCTTCTTTCTTCTTCTTTCTTCTATCTTTCTTTTCCTTTCTTTCTTTCTTTCTTTCTTTTCTTTCTTTCTTCTTTCTCTCTCTTTCTTTCTTTCTTCCTTTCTTTCTTTCTTGCTTTATTTCTTTCTTTCCTTCCTTCTTTCTTTCTTTCTCTCTTTCTTTCTTTCTTGCGAGATGTTCTGAAAGTGCGAGGTGTTCTGAAAAACAGTGATCGCTTTGCATAAAGCATGCAGTGAGTGGTTGTGACCAACGCAACGCAGTTTCAAGTGCTTACTGAGAGAGAGAGAGAGAAAAAACTTTTATTTTCGAAACCCAAGTCCGGGTCTGAGCTCTAGGGTGAGGCTGTACCGACCTCCCCTAAGATGGTTAGTATGTGGTTAAGGAGAGTTGCCCACGAGGAGGTGGTTTCGCCCAGATTCGCAACCCAGGCCTCTCATGTAAGTATGTTAGAGCAGAGTGACTGGCGCTGTGGCGTAATGACTCTGGGGCAGTGCCAGTATGTGTGGGATAGAGTCGGTGAGGTTTCTGAGACAGACCAAGACGCTCGTCCTTAGAGCATGTGCTATGATGTAAAAACTTTAGCGCGCAGTGCACGTCCCCGCGCAGGACTGTGTGTGTACAGTGACTATACCAAAGTCACCTGTCATCATAACTCCTTGTTTCTCTCCCTTTTTTCCTTACCCCCGTGAGGAGTAGCAAGCTAGAGACATGCTTTCCAGGCCGCCCTCCCCTCCTTCCTCTTCATGAAATATTATTTTCTTCTTCTTGCACATCACTAGGCCGGCATAGTTAAAATATCGCATTGCATTGCTTTCGCGTGTAGTCAGCGGTCCGAATAGCTATCGACCTATGTTATCATCACGATCAACCGACTGTTTACGGTAGAAGATAAGACAGCAAATTGGAGCGAGCGAAAGGAAGCCTTACATTATATCGGCCTTTGTTCTGAGTTCATCAGTTATCCACTGTATCGCTTCTTTATTTAAATGCCAGAATCTACCTTTGTTTTATTACTTAAACAGGCGTGGCAACTGGCGTCGATAATTTATGCAAAGCAGGGGACGCATGTTACAGCGAGGTGTCATACGGTACGCACGAGTCGCCTTGAAGACGTCATCTCCGATTGTTGGAAGTGCACTGAAATGGTTGGAAACTTTTCGGATGCGGTGGTTCATGGCATACTTCGCATGCTGGATCAGACACCTTGTTTAATGATGCGTTTTCTGCTCGAGAAGTGGCGATGGAATTATTTATTTTAGCAGGTTAATCGATGCTGGTCAGACAGACAAAAGCAGGCTGACTTACGCGAGAGCTTAGCTTACATCTGCTTGACGTGCTTATCAGCTGACTTTACGCTTAAATATGTCTTGTAAATTGTTGTAGTGACGAAACACCTGCCAATGTTTCGTCAAATGTTTATCTCGCGAGCTAAGGTGGCTTGTGGAAACAATAGCGGTCCTAAAAGTTTCTGTCGTCCTTTTGCGATTATAATGGCGTCAAAACCCAAATTCTGTTCTGTTATACTTGGGTTGATGTGGAAAGATGGAGCTGAAGAGCGCTTGGTTACTACTTTTCTCCATGCCTTGCAGCAAAAAAGGAAGCAGCGAAAAATAAGCGAAAACAACAGGGATAATGAAAGCAGCATGGGAATGAAGAGTTCGCTGATCACTCGAAAGTTGACACACACACTTCTATTCAAGTTGTATCCGCACTACAGATCACAGCGCGTCAACTATTGGTCCACTAAAAATAAAAGTTCAAAGATCTTTATCTTCAGCTGAAAATCACTTGCACGAGCCACTGTCAAATTTTCGTAGTTTAAATGGGCGCTTCTCCACGCTTTCTACGTTTTTTTTTTTCGACAGTATTTTTTTTTTCTTTTTAAGCGAAGTTACAGGTTTCAGTGGCGGCGGCATCGTTCGCGAGAAACCAGGCGCCGGCGAGTGACCAGAAATGCGGGTGTACAGAAATGCGGCCATCGAAGGTGCGCCTGTACGTACATGCGTATTTGTAGGCGCCATTTTCCAATAACTGAGGCTCTTGTTCGTGGG